>NC_064632.1:593459417-593759417 GCF_023864275.1 Schistocerca cancellata | reverse complement strand
CGTGTGTAGCAATTTTAATGGCCAGTAGGGTATTTCGAGTAATATACGTTTAAGTCTTAGGAACTCTTTTCCGAAAGTATCTTCTACGCAAGTGGAACACGAATGTTAAAAAGCAAATGACACGTTACTACGGCAGAGCAAACAACTTGAAGTGAATACTGCACTACAGGGATCGACGACACTATTTGCAGCAAAGTCATCAGATCCCCGTAAACAATGGCCGGGGCGTTCTGACAGTCGCTCAGTTCCTCGACGACAGAAACCCGCTCGTCGGTTACGGAGCCACTCTGGGCAGCTGTGTGAACGTCCTCGGCGTTGGAAAATCTGCGACAGCTGAGAACGAGTTTCTCTGCTGGCTGGACTTTATCATCTTTAGTCGATGTCGATGGCCTTCCTTCCCGATCAGCGTCACTGGCATCTTTATGGCGTTGGTCAGACTGTTGGTAGTGTATCACTAGAGCTGGACGCTGCGTTGCAGTTGTGCATTATACCGCCAGAATTTCACAGTAAATGTGTGTGCAATTTAGACTTTTTACTCGCAAGAATCGTACTTTCCGGCGCGCGCCAACTTTGGAGTACGGCTGTGACGCTGCTGCTATCCGCACCGCAGCAGAACTGTGTATGCAGTAAACCCGGAACAAGTACGCTCTTCGGACAATGCGCAGTGGTCTCACAAGGGGACCACGCCTACTCGGCATTTTACGGCATTTATTTATCGACTGGAAATGAAAACGACATAAGTGGGAGCTCCAGACGGCCGAGCGTTTAGAGGAAACAGCACAGCATTTCTGGCGCTGGTATGGAGAGGGACCAGCCACTTACGTCAGCGTAGGTTCCAGAACTCGATTGGCGCAGCGGGAAGAGCACGGAATGGCAACCCGCCGGGCGTCAGAGGTCCAGTCCTTATGCAGAAACATTTTTTTTTTCATTTTGTATTTTTACGTTATTTACACCGATAATAAACCGAAATAATGTTCAATACATCATAGGGATTAATATTTTCATTAAAGGCCAGAAAAGAAAAGGCAAAAAAGAAGTAAATTTCCAGGAAGATATTTCTCGCGTCCGTCGGCCCTCGTAATTTAATTTATTATTTACTCCAGAAATTGATTGGTAATGGTGATTGTTGGAGACTTACGTGGTGGGCCGTAATCAAAGTGATATTTCACTCAATTTTGATTTACAATTAAATGCTTTTGTGAAGTTCTCTTTATTAACAACACTAAACTTCAGTGGTCGGCCAGTGTGGCCGTGAGGTTCTAAGCGCTTCAGTTTGGAACCGCGTGACCGCTACGGTCGCAGGTTCGAATCCTGCCTCGGGCATGGATGTGTGTGATGTAGTTAGGTTTAAGTAGTTCTAAGTTCTAGGGGACTGAGGACCTCAGAAGTTAAGTCCCATAGTGCTCAGAGCCATTTGAACCATTTCCAATTTTCAGTGGAAATTATTTGTTACGTTAATGAACGTTAGACTCGCTGAATATTAAAACATGAGCATATAAGTTGAACAATGGAATAAACTTTTCATATTAATTTCCTCGGCTAGTCAGTTCACTTTAAAGCAAAAAAATCTTTAGTTGTTAATTACAGTTGCGGCCCACACACGCGTGAGAGTATTTTTTCTTACCTACGTTAGCCATTGCATTGTAGTCGGAGTCCTGGCTCTGGCTCTCGGCTGTTGTGCTGAAAATAAGAGACTTAAAGCTACGTATTTCCTGCAACGTCGGGCGGCTGTGGAGAAAAATGTATATTATGTTAATAGCGGGCGAGTTTTCGCTTCCGCTAAGTTTTCTAAGTTAATATCGCCACGTAATGGCGTCGTTGACTGCATCGGCCGCTGCGGTTGTTGCACTGTAAATTACTCGAATGCAGGTTAATTCAAGGAAGGCGGATATGAAACCGAGATCACCTCTTACAAATTACAGGTGAATAATAATATTAAATCAATATATTATCTGCTTAATTGGTACTAATACGCTTACATTTGCCAGCACTCGCAAGATGTCCGCCTACACGCAACCAAGAGAAGAAGTGAAGACGACTAAAAAATTAACAAAAGAGCGTATCTCGTCATCTCTTTAGATCATTTTGTTGTATTTCTTTGCCCTCGAAACTTACACAGAGATATTATTATAATACGGATACATGAGAAAAATATATGTTCGCCCGAGCGGCTGGTGTCCACTTATTATTCAGTTTTTAAATGTCTCTTCTTTATAAATACTGTTTTTTAAGTCTTTTCTTATTATTTCACTGGTGGCGCTATACATTATAAGGCGTACACGTGAACGTCGTATATAAATTAGATACTTTCATTATCGTATAGTCGATGTCATTCATCGTATAAATAGGGGAAGCAGTAACTTTCTCTTGGACGCGTTATAAACGGCGTATTTTTACAAGTACATGGTTTATTTAAAGTTTCTATAGAAAAACCCAATTGGTTTACATCCATAAAACACTCGCTGTCGCGGCACGGTTTGGTGGCTTAATGCACTCGTAGCGCATCGTTTAGCCAAATACAGGCGAGGAAAACTGCTGGCGTGCAGTGGTGTGTACTCTGATGCAGCCCTCTCGGGATGTGATTTCCTTTTCTCTCTCGAGGCTATCAGTTTTGAAGGTTGTGATAAAATTCTTTACCTGACCATACAAATAGTCATTGCAAAGTTGCACTAGCGGAGAGCATCTGGAGGCATCTGTTTGTGAATCTATCTTAATACTGAAAAATGTAGCCGTATAATTGTGGCTTTGTTTGCCTTTCCCTCGACTCAAACAACAGAAGACATTTGTTCTGTTGCATTTACGGCTTCATCACATCACCCAAAAATTATTTTGTGTACGGCTGTTGTAAGTTACCAAGATTTTGACGAATTAATGACTTTTCTGCATTTTTCCGTGTATTCGCCCACCTCATTATGAACCTTCAGCCCAATAGAGCCAGTACTCTCTTGTAAGCAAGCGTACGACTTTTCGCTATAATTTGTCACAAAAGGTTATGACTGTATACGAGTGATTCACTTTTTTTCATATTGCTGCTTATTTCAGTGTAAGTAACATAAAAATATAAAGAAATGTTTCCACATAGGGACTCGACCCCACGACCCTCGGATTTTAGTCCTGTAGTCCTCCCGCTGCACCAGCCTCTACATGTAAACTACGCCAACACGCGTGTGTCGTGCCTCACCAAACCAGCGCCGAATCATAGCTGCTAAACGCTTGGCCATCTGCAAATCCGACTTGTGAAACTTTCATTTCGGGCAAAGATCAGCATATACCATAAATTTGAACGAAATCGGTGATAACGATTAGGCGACGGCCCCGTGCTAGCGTTGGTGGACATGTGTTACTTACTGTTTGAAGTCTCCTCGTATTACGATCGTGAGGAGAACGGAAGCTTTTGAAATATGGTGTTACGGAATAATGCCGAAAATTAGATGGGTATATAGGGATGATTAATAGAATTGTACTAAATCGAGTTGGGAAGAAAAGTAGTTCGTAGCGCAACTTGACTTCAAGAAAGAAGCGGTTGATTGGACGTGTACTGAAGCGTTAATGAGTAGACAATTTAATAAGGGAGGTAAAAAATGTCGTGTGACTAGGTCCTCCCGTCGGGTAGACCGTTCGCCGGGTGCAAGTCTTTCGTTTTGACACCACTTCGGCGACTTGCCCGCCGATGGGGATGAAATGATGATGTTTACGACGACACAATCCCCAGTCCCTGAGCGGAGAAAATCTCCGACCCAGCCGGGAATCGAACTCGGGCCCTTAGGATTGACATTCTGTCGCGCACTCTTTCTTTCTCTTTTTTTTGGTGATAGCTCATTTTTCTCGTTAATGGTCGTTGTATTTGTTCGGGGCTGACGTCCCATGACGCTTATTCAAGTTCGTAGTTGATCCATTAACTCTTTTTTTTAATTACAGAGGGCAGCTAACCCTCTGACCGAACACGCTGAGCTACCGTGCCGGCTTGAAATGATGAGGACAAAACAAAGAGCCAGTCCCCAGGCAGAGAAATTCCCCAACCCGATCGGGAATCGAACCCGGAACCCCGTGATCCAGAAGCAGCAACGCTATCCACTAGACCACGAGCTGCGGACAATTGACCACTCAGCTACCGGGGCCGGACAGAAATGGAGGTAAGTGTGCGAGGTAACAATCGTAGATGGAGATGGAGGATCGAACACAGCAAACAAGTTGAAATGGAGGTAGGTCGCAGTAGTAAGACAGAGATGAATAGGCTTGCACAGGACTGGGTAATGTCGTGAGCTGCCCCTGAACAGTGTTCAGGTAACAACAAAACCGACCAAAACGTCGTCAGAGCTGCACATAATCGAAACACGAACTGGTACAAGCATCCTCGTAAGGTGCAGATGCCATCTGTTCACACTTGCACAAACTGCTCGGTCACGCGTGCTTGTCAAGTCTGCAGTTCCGTGTGTGGCCGTGTGGAGGTGCGCTCGCAGACGGTGGAGTGCTGCATCTTTGGTTGAGTGACGGTCCGGCAGGGGTCGCTCTACTGCCCTGGCCCCGTCTCAGTCAGTGCGCCGTGTGGTGCAGTGTGGCCCCAGCTATCGACATCCCGCCCGCCCCGCCATGGTACGGTATTGTAGCCCAGACAGGTGTTTGCTTCGTTGTGTCTACACTGCTACGCTATGTGGTGAAGGAAAGTAAATGTATTTACTCCACCCTTGCGCTTTCGCTGCAATTTATTTATGACTGTCAATACTGGACACGTCACGAACATTGCGTCCACTTTCAACTGCCTAAGTAAAAACTGAAAGATTTCATGCATTATCGCTGTGCCCGGGATTGCACAGTGACACTGATAACTGTGTCACAATAATCAATTTCATAGTTCTGACGTCTCTCGCCAGGCTGCTTGGTCTTGTCATTTTAATTTTAATCACAAACTTGGGCACATATTGTAAGACTGACCCTTTTTATTCGCTATGGTGGATCATTCCTTTTGTAAGCAGGATTATGGAACAGCTGACTTTATTACCGTTCAATATATTTTTGTCATATGTGCTACGGAACTGCATATAATGTGAATTTGATGCAATTTTTGGTTATGCAACAGGCCATTTTCCTTTAGTTCCTGCATCTTTGGAAATTTGGATTTACAACCTGCCTCTCTGTGATCCTTTTAGCAGCAAAAAGTCCGTTTTGTTGGCCTAGAGTAAGAGTGCGTGTAACTGCATGATTGTCGCTAATGTTTTTCAATGCATTTTAAATATTTATTTCAGACAATACTCAAGGCATAGAGTATATATTTAAAAAAAAAAAAAGGGGGGGGGGGACATTACCGGTCTCAACGAACTACGTCATTTTCAAATGTAGAACATCAGTTGGAGAATATATACTGGGAATTATGACCATACATCTGACAATCACGAGAAATGATTCGAGGCAATGGTGGCACAAAAGTCACCATTGCCTCGGTTGCCTGGTATCATTATTTCTCGTGATTCAGATGTATGGTCATAATTCCCAGTATATATCCTCCAACTGATGTACTAAATTTGAAAATGAGGTAGTTCGTTGAAACCGGTAATGTAACGATTTTCTTGAAAAATTAAAATTTTGTTTGCTGTCACAATGGCTTCACTATTGTAGTGGTAAATATTTAAAGCCTCGGCTGTCGGGTGGTTCTACCCGCCCGACGTCCTGAGAACGAAAGCTCGTCGGTCTGTCGGTCAGTTTGTTGGTCGGTAGGTGCGAGTGTGGGGCTTTTAGTTGCAGGATTTTTGTCACGTGACTGTCTTCAGTCATGCCCTGAAACTGGAAATTCAGTGCTATAAATTTTTCTCATCGTGAATCTGATGTGGATCATGTGTACTGAAAGTAAATTTCAGCATTTGTTGTGATAAAGGAACGAGAACATATGGGGACTGACGTCGCAAGTGCGCGCAACAAGAGGGGCCCCATATTTGTCAACGTGATTTACACAAGGGAGAACGTGCAACAGTCGAGGTGACAAGAATAGAATAAAAATTCACAAGCCATGTGAAGAGCCCTCAGCGTCAGAAGTGTGTGACTGCCGTTCGTGTACGCATAGGACACCGCAGTTCCTCTTCCGTTCGCGCTCCGCCCGCATGTTGACCGCTGGCCAGCTTTTCATGTGTACAGTACCCTGTAAAAGTTCTCTTCATTAGTAACATGGATATATTTGAGGGATTCCAGCAAGCTGATGCAAGGTCTGTCATACTGCCGTTGAAAATGGATTTCGGCCACAAATATATTCACTGTGATTTGTTTATAGAACACCCTCTGGTGTCTGAAAGTGCGTATAATTAAACATTTCAGTGAACTGCAACGTTCTGTGCTGTAATAGTCTGAGGCACTTCCTGCCGTCATTTTTGAGTGTCTACGTGATGCGAAAAATTAAGTGGCGAAGCACCATCCCGCGAGGGCGATATATTTGCTTACAGATGGGCTGTTCATACAGTGGGGAACGTCGGCCTTACATGTGGAAACACATTACCACAACAGTCGAGCGTTAGCTCCATCTTTAGTTAAGCGTTTTCCGCACTATATCATAATCATGTGGAACAAGTCACTTTACATTCATATCGCACATTTTGTACATGTGGTTGTTTTGTATGTGTGTACATAAATTTTATCAAAAAGATATACAGATATTAGTAATTCCCACCATTTGAACATCACTGTAACATAAATTATTCTGCGGAATAGTTGTCAAGGAGAAGTTTCCAAATTTTGCTTTCCTATCTGAGAATTTTACATCATTGGGTGAGTGATCACGAAGTTTTGTTACAGCATAGCCCATTCCTTTTCCTGCTAAAGGCAACCTTAATGAATGTCCTCCTCCTCCTGGTATTGTATGTACCTTTTGACTGTAATGAATTACTTACGAGAAACTTAGAAACTTAATGAGGGAACAAATACACTGTGAAGCAGCAGTCGGCATGCCGAACTCCTTAAACAGAAGTCTAAAAGATGAATCTGGGAGAGCACTAAGTTTTCTCACTGCGGGTTTTTGCGCTATGAAGATTTTTTCTTGAAGATATGTCACCCACAGAACATTATTCCACATGACATTACTGAACAACGCAAAATACGTCGACGTACTGATTTCCCTCCCAAAGATTTGCAATGATTCTACGTGCAAATGTGACAACTAAGTTTTCTGGTTTAACTTCTCATCAGTATTGACACACAAGAATTTTGAAGCTTCCACCTGTTTATTATTGCCTCGCCATTTGTTACCATGTTGTAGTAGCCCTAGATGTGCAGAACTGAATGTTGTCTTCTTAAAACAACCATTCGCAGAAAACCAATGATGCTTTTAAGAACTTTGTGTAAAATTCCTATGTTTGTGTGCCTGAAGTGATTACAATTCTAGTGTCTCCTGCAAAGAGAGCTAATTCTACCTCTTGTATGGTAATCAGAAGACCGTTTACATACTATGAGGAACGTGGACCTAAGATTAAGCTATGGGAGCCCCATACTTGGTTTCCCTCCACTCAGAATCGTCCCTGTGCTATATTGATTGCATTACTAAGTACAACTTTCTGCATTCTTTTGATTAGATATGACGTCCGTTGGTTGGCTGTACCATCAGTTCCACAAAACTTCAATTTATGTGGAATGATGCTAACAGGTGCTGCTTTATTATTTCATGCTTGTAAAATCTGGTGAGTGAACATGTAAATGGCATTTTCAGTAGAGCAACACTTCTGAAACACAAACTGCGATTTGCTGAGGGTATTACGGTCGCCAAAGTGAGATACTGTCCTAGACTATATCACCTTCCAAAATTTTTGAATGTCAACAGTGAAACAGGCCGGTAGTTGCTGACATCTCACTGTTCTTAAAGGGGATTTAACAACGGCATTTTGTCTCTGTGGGGAAAATTACTTAATGCTGATTACATATTTTGGATAACAGTGGGTTTATTATATGGGAACAAATCTTTAGTACTCTACTAGAAACTCAATCAAAACCAGATGAGCTTTTATTTGTGAGAAAATATATAGTTTTCATTTCAGAAGGAAAAGTTGGTGATGCATTCATTCAATTGAATTTTGTGAGTTAATGTTTCAACATATCGCTGTGATTTTTCTCTTGGACACTTTGTCCCTATGTTATCTACTGTATTTAAGAAACTATTAAATACATTTACTACCTGTGACTAGCGCTTTCATTCAGTTCAATAGTGATATTTTGTTCTGTTGCTGGTTGTACTGTTTAATTTCACTACTTTCCATAAAGTTCTGTCGTCGGAATCACTGATATGACATTGTGCATAGTCTGTGGCGACTCCAGTCTCACCGCAACTGCTCGAGACAGTGGTCGTAGGTTGCGTTCCAAAAATGAACAGCACAGAGACATAACCGATGACACTTTCTGCAGGACCTGACCATTTCGCAGGACAATGCTCAAGCACTTACTGCAAGCTGTTACTGATTCGTTTGACTGATGAGGCTGCTAAGTGCTATACCACCTACTGCACTCCCCTGACTTAAGACTTCGTGAGTGCAACTCAGATTTCTAAACAGAAGAAATCACTTCACGGCATTCGCTTCAGAACTGCTACAAATTCGTCGGCCAATAGACCGCGCCGCTCTGTCAACACAACTGGCACTGCTAACAATAACAGTAACCTACGACTTCCACATCACTGGCAACAGGTTATACACAATGCTGGTGACTACTTTGAAGGTCAGTAAAACTTTGAAACCGTATCTATTTTTTACGAGCTGTAAATATAGTTGCCACTATTGAAGTTCCAACCCTCGTATTATAGACCCTCTATTTCTAGTATATATACATGGTTTAGGAGAGCAGCCATCTTAGGTTGTTTGCAGATGATGCTGTCATTTATCGTCCAGTAAAGATCTGAGAGAGTCAAAACAAATTGTAAATCTACACAAGGCACTCACATGGTGCCAAAAGTGGCAGTTGACCCTAAATAAAGAAGTGAGGTCATCCATATGAGTACTAAAAGGAATCCGTTAAATTTCGGTTACACAGTAAAAAGCACAAATCGAAAGGCTGTCAATTCAGCTTAATACCTAGGATTACAATTAGGATCATCTTAAATTGAAATCATCACATAGATAATGTTGTGGGGGGGGGGGGGGGGGGACTGAAACCAAAGACAGCGCTTTATTGGCAGAACACCTATAAGATGCAACAAACCCGCTAAAGAGACTGCTTATACTACGCTTGCCCGTCTTCTGCTAGAGTAGTGCTGTGTGGTGTGGGATCCTCACCAGGCAGGGTTGTCAGAGCATATCGAGAAGGTTCAAACGGGCAGCTCGTTCTGTGCTATTACGAAACAGCAGTCACGGACGTGACCCGCCAGTTGGGGTGGCAGTCACTAAAACAAAGGCAGTTTTTCGTTAAAAGTTCTTTTCACGAAATATCAATCACAAACTTCCTACGAATGCGAAAATATTGTTGACCCCCTGCCTACGTAGGAACAAATGATCATCGGAATAAAATGAGAGTTCGAACGGAAAGTTTTAAGTGTTCGTTTCTTTTTCTGTGCGCTTGTGGAACGGTGGGGAAATAGTGTTAAGTCGTTCGATGACCCCCTTCCCCTCCTCTAGGCAATTAAGTGTGAATTGAATAGTAGTTACGTAATGTGGACAAAAGTACTTTCTCTGACAGTTCTGGTAGATGATGGGTAGATGGCTGTCATGAAAGGCAAAGTAGACAACAGATGGTAGAACCAGTAACGCTATGTGAACACACGCCTACAGTCTTACATGTGGTGTGTACACTACATGATGTTAATTTATGTAAAGCCTTTCTGTAAGTCACATATGGGTAACTATTTAAAATTTTAACTTAACTCTGTTGGTAATGTTTTTGCACGTTACACAAGCAACAATTATAAACTGAAAATTGTCGGTGGAGTTTCCAGATCCAACTATAGAGAAGAGGCAAATTATTTCAGATACTTCTGGGCTGATATGTAATCACAAAGCTGCTCGAAATACAATCCTACAAGTACAGCAATGACGTACAGAAAGTTCCAAACAGGTTAATAGAGGATAACTAATCGCAAAACACATTATCAAATGCTGATGGTGTGCGAGACAGTTTCTCGTTCCTTAGGCAGAGGACGGCCATAAAACGAATACATGTTAGCTGAAGTTTAATTTTGGGGGTGGGCAAAAAGTTGGACAGGCAACGAAGTAGAGTTCTCTGGTTCACAATCTGTTCGTTTACGGACTTCCTATTGTACGATGATCCGTGGCTGCTACTTCCTCGTAACTGTGACGAAATTTCCATTCAGATTTTGGAACAGAACTGACCTAATGAGGAATACCAACGGCGAAAGACTTCCACGCAGTGTTGGCTACGTCTGGTATATTCACTTATGCGCCCCTATATAACACTAAACACGGCTGGAAAAGTACAAAATCGTTTGTGGTACTTCACTGCTAGGGTTGCATGTCGAAGTTCGTGCGCGAAACATTTTAGCAACGACGCTCTTAATGTCCTTTATTCTGTAGACCGTCGTTGGTTTCTACTTTATTAGTAAAAACGTTAAAATATAAATAACTCCATAACAACGTGAAAATCATCCATGTATCCCGTAAACCAAATATTCGTTCAGTATTACGCACGAAAGTGGCGTTTGGGAAAATTATGTACAGCAGACAGGAATTATCTTCATCGGAAGTAATTGCAAGGTTCCACCGAACACGCAAGGAGAATATAAATGTCGATACATTCGAATACTAGGAGAGTTTCGTCCATCAACCAAAAGTTTCGCTGATCGTTTGAAACATTTGAAACACAACAGAAAGGCACTTTTCCTCCGCATTTGCCGACCGCCCGAAAGTTTTTTGTAGGCGTGCTCATTCAGGATTTTTGAATTATCAGTCTTCTGACTGGTTTGATGCGGCCCGCCATGAATTTCTGTCCTGTGCCAACCTATTTATCTCATAAGAGCCCTTGCAGTTATTTGCTGGCTGTATTATATTCTGTCTTCCTCTACAGATTTTGTCCTTCACAGCTCCCTCCAGTACCATGGAAGTCATTCCCTGATGTCTTAATACGTGTCCTATCATCCTGTCCCTTCTCCTTGTCTGCGTTTTCCACATATTCCCTAAGTCTCCGGTTCTGCGCAGAAACTCCTCATTCCTCACCTTATCAGTCCACCTAATTTTCAACATTCGTCTGTAGCACATCATCTCAAATGCTTCGATTCTCTTCTGTTCCGGTTTTTCCACAGTCCGTTTCACTACCGTACAATGCTGTGCTCCAAACGTACTCAGCAAATTTCTACGTCAAATTAAGGCCTAAGTTTGATATTAGTAGACTTCTCTTGGCCAGTCATAAGACTGTTCATTCCATTCGGCAGATACTGTAATTCTTCACTTTCCCTCAGGACAGCAATGTAATCAGTGAATCGTATCATTGATATCCTCTCACCGTGAATTTTGATTTCGCTCCTGAAACTTTATTTCCATCATTGCTTCTCCGAAGTACAGATTGAACAGTAGGGGTGAAAGACTACATCCCTGTCTTACACGCTTTTTAATTAAAACACTTCGTTCTTGGTCGTCTACTGATTATTTCCTATTGGCTCTTGTACGTACTGTATATTACCTGTCTCTCCCTGTAATTTACTCCTATTTTTCTCGGAATTTAGAACATCTTGCACCATTTTAGATTATCGAACGCGTTTTCCATTTCGACATTCCTATGAACGTGCCCTAATTTTTCTTCAATCTTGCTTCCATTATCAACCGCAGTGTCAGAATTGCATCTCTGGTGCCTTTACCTTTCCTAAAGCCAAACTGATTTTCTAACATACTCTCAATTTTCTTTTCCCTTCTGTATAATATTTTTGTAAGCAACTTGGATGCATGAGCTGTTTAGCTGATTGTGCGATAGTTCTCGCACTTGTCAGCTCTTGCAGTCTTCGGAACTGTTTGAATCACATTTTTCCGAAAGTCGGATGGTATGTCGCCAGATTTTGATTTTACACACTAACTTGAATAATATTAGAAATTATGATGAAATGTTAGCTATCCCTTCTGCCTTAATTGAGCTTGCTCCTCCAAAGCTCTCTTAAATTGTCTGTGTCTAATACTGGATCCTCATCTTTTCTAAATCGACTCCTGTTTCTTCATCTATACCTACGACAAATCTTTCCACTCAGATACCTTCAATGTACTCCTTCCACCTATCCGTTTTCTCCTCTGCATTTAACAGCGGAATTCCCGTTGCACTCTTAATGTTACCATCCTTGCTTTTAATTTCACCGAAGTCTGTCTTGACTTTCCTATATGCTGAGTCAACAGATCATTTAGGATAACACTAGAAAAATACTATTACACTTTTCCTTCTTGGGACGATCTTTAAACGGAACCAACAGGATTTCATTTTTGTTGGTTTTCTGCTTCCAACAACAAAAGTTCGTTCAGAGCCGTCGAACTCAGAAGTAGCAAGTGTGTCCAACATATCGAGTGACGTTGTCTCGATTTCGCAAATACGCCGGGTCACTGTAGTATTGGGTTTGCGGGGTTAATTTAAGAGATGCCCCGATGTCCTTCCGTCGCAGCGCCTTTGAGTTTTATGAGTGGAGGACTTGGCTTTCACAAAAACACTACGCTGCAGTTAGTTATGCCTAATATCGATATATTCTGAAGAGTGCTCTGCATATTCAATAAAATTTTGAAAGAGAGGAGAGGAAAATACCGCACTAGTGATTGCAACTTAACAGTATTATCATAGTGGTAGATTGAAAACTGCAGTGATCTGTTTAAAATACTGTCCTGTGTTCCGTAAATGCGTTCCAATGTAAAAAAGTCTGCCGGATGAAGTACATTAGTCTTACCACACAGGTATCTGAAGTATCTAGTCGTATTTGCCAGAGTGAAATCTAAACAGGAATGATAAGCTGTCTCGTCTTCCGTGCTTTATTTGCCACGACTATTGGAGACGCCCTCCTACCCTTCTTACGGCATTCGGAACATACCTGCGTCATTTCAAGGCGTAGCCCCATCGTATTGTCGTTCTTAGTCGTAGTTATCCATGTCTTCGGTGGGCGTTGTGGGCCTCGGATTCTTTTATGCTAGGTACCGTTCCTGTCATATGATTAGATTCACGGTACATGACATGCACGTATCAGCATAGCTGTTCTTGGACCTCTTCCTCCCGATCGCGTCGTCGGGAGGAGGTAATTTTAACTAGACTCCGGATAGGCACTGTCTTTTTAGCCATCGACATCTTTTAAGCGGCGATCCTCCCCCACTCTGTCCCCACTGCTCTCAGCTGTGGACGGTAAGACACCTTTTGAGTGAGTGCCCGTATTTTAATCCGTTACGCTCCCGTATACAGCTGTCGCCTGATATATCGTCGATTTTAGCAGATGACACGCGCTCAGCCGATCGCGTTCTCGCGTTTATTAGTGCCAGTGAAATGACGTCAGTCATTTGAAGCTTTTTCTGGGGACAACTAACCCCTTTCTGTAGTGGATTTTTAAGCCTTCCTTCTGCTTTGTTTCTTCAATTTTATGACTTTCGTTCCCATTGCTGCTGGTTTCCATTTTCGGTTTTTTACTGTTTCCTAAGTCACGGACCGGGCGCTAATGACCATAGCAGTTTTGCGCCCTAAAACCAAAACAAAACAAAAAAAGCATAGGTGTTTCCATTATTCTTGAAGAATAAAGTTAGCAGAGATCTCTAGCAATTTTTATTACGACTTTCGACAGATCTGCGCTGTCATCGGATCCTGTAACAGTTAGTTGTACAGCCTTGTTAAAATACTGGAAGTCACATAGTGTGACACGTCAAATAAAACGTGGCAGGAAAAATCAGCAGGTCACAAAATCACATAGTTAAACGGACAATATGTTGATGTCCCAGCATACACTAATAGCTTGACACCATTTCAAGCTTTTCTGTTATCTTTATTACCCCTCTCTTTTAGGGTCACTCTTTCAGACACCACAGAATCCTTTCAAGCCCGTTCTACAAGGACTTTCTGCTCAGAATCTATTACTCGATTTGAGTGCGCGACGAGCGGCCGCATGTAAACCTGGAGCTTCCTTTCGTGTTGTGTGTGGCTGCCTGCTCCAGCGTTCTGAACCGTACGTTAGAGCTGATCTTATCGCTTGTTTGTATACCTTCCCTTTGACTTCGATAAGCGTTTCCACACGGCAGAAGATGCCTGTCAGTGATCTACATTTCAGCCACTAAATATTTATACTGTTTTTGATGTGTCTGTGGAAGCTGTATATATTACCAGTCAGAGGTAAGTACACTGATCGATCGGTATTAAAAGGCCGTTTTCCATATGTAGTTATCAAACCTATGGCCGTTCTTGAGAAGCTGCAATTAGCTCAGTTTTGGTTTCAGTTGAAGTCCTCTACGTTCTAGAGTTGTGCATAGTCGTAAGGTCCTCTTGTATTTCTGATGTATTGTAGAGTAGCTTCACACCTTTGTAAAAATAAACTTTTAGCAAAATGTCAGTTTGGTTTCCAGAAGGGTTTTTCAACGGAAAATGCTATATATACTTTCACTAAGAAATATTAAATGCTCTGAGTAACCGGAAGTCACCCATTGGGATTTTTTGTGATCTCTCAAAGGCTTTTGATTGTGTAAATCACGGAATACTTCTAGATAAGCTCAAGTACTGTGGTATGAATGGGACAGTGCTCAAATAGTTTAAATCATACCTAACTGGAAGAGTGCAGAAAGTTGAAATAAACAGTTCACATAATATGCAAAAATTGATTTCTCAAACTGGGGAACAATCAAGAATGGGGTGCCGCAAGGTTCGGTCTTGGGTCCTCTGCTGTTCTTAATATAAATGACTTGCCATTCTATATTCACGAAGATGCAAAGCTGGTACTTTTTGCCGATGATACAAGTATAGCTATCACACCCAACAGACAAGAATTAACTGGTGAAATTGTAAATGATGTTTTTCAGAAAATAATTAAGTTGTTTTCTGCAAATGGGCTCTCATTAAACTTTGACAAAGCACAGTATATACAGTCCCACACAGTAAATGGAATGACACCATTAATAAATAGACTTCGATCAGAAATCGGTAGCTAAGGTAGAATATTCAAAATTTCTAGGTGTATAAATTGATGAGGGATTGAAACGTTTGAGATCAGCTACTTACGCTATTAGGGTCATTGCAAATTTTGGCGATATGCATCTGAGGAAATTAGCTTACCACGCCTATTTTCATTCTCTGCTTTCGTATGGCATTATATTCTGGGGTAACTCATCATTGAGTAAAAGTGTGTTCATTGCACAAAAGCGTGTAATGAGGATAATTGCTGGAGCTCATCCAAGATCATCCTGCAGACACATTATATATATATATATATATATATATATATATATATATATATATATATATATATATAATGAAATTTGTTATTAACAATCCAACAAATTCAAAAGTAATAGCAGTGTACATGGCTACAACACTAGGAGAAAAGATGATCTTCACTACTCAAGGTTAAATATCTAACTTTGGCTCAGACGGGGGTAAATTATGCTGCCACAAAAGTCTTTGGTCACTTACCTAATAGCATCAAAAGTCTGACAGATAGCCATATAGCATTTAAAAGGAAATTAAAAGAATTTCTTAATGGCAACTCCTACTCATTAGATGAATTTTTGGATATAGTAAGTGGGTAATTTCCCAACCTCCACAAAAAATGTCATGTAATATTTTGTCTAATGTAATATCTTATACAGACACCTTTTATTAACCTGACGCGTTCCACATCATTACGAAGTGTCGTATTCATGATCTATGGAACAAGTACTAATCTAATCTGGTAAAGATCAGAACTATGACCTCAGAGTTTAAAAGTGTTCTATATAAGAAGTCCCAGGAGGAATGGTAAATATTCAGGCATATAAAAGAAATGATTTAGAGCGTAAAAGTCTAGTAAACATGGACTCTAAAACGCACACTTAGAGCCATGAGCACTTTCTTAAATACTGTAAAACAATCTCTTCTACTGCAAGGCCTTTTTTCCCAACATTTTCAGAGCTGGTAGTAAAGACCAAAACAACAAAGGCCAGTAAACATGGGCTCTAAAGTGCAAACATTGTCTATAAGCACTTTTTCATTTTGGCTGCTATGGAACTTTCTACTGAAAAGTGCTAGTAGCTCTTAAGGTCTGCACTTAAGAGCGCATGTTTTCTGGAAATTTTGCTTCGAATGATCGTTGCTGTCATCTGTAAACATTGACCACTTCTCATGGGACACTCAGATGATTTTCTGTGGCATAGTTCCTGACCAGATTAAATAAGTGTTCTCAAAGCAGATCCCTCGTCAACCCGAGCTCTTACCTCGAGTTTTTCGGCGCCACTCTGCCGAATGTTTCTTAGAGCTCAATAAACACAAGATGGTCTTGATTGAAGTCTGTTTTTTTCCCATTGTAACGATATGAATACTGTATAAGTGCTTATTCCGCTGATGAAACCGCACTGACTGGATGTAGTTTTTATTACCTTATTTAATCTATTTGCAAGCACTGTTTCCTACAGGTTCAGTGTTTGCGATGCCAATTTTATTGTACGATAGCTTTCACAGTCAATTGGTATATTTCGCTGGTGCGGATAATGATTGAGAATTTTTATAGCCGGCCGGAGTGGCCGTGCGGTTCTGGGCGCTACAGTCTGGAGCCGAGCGACCGCTACGGTCGCAGGTTCGAATCCTGCCTCGAGCATGGATGTGTATGATGTCCTTAGGTTAGTTAGGTTTAATTAGTTCTAGGCGACTGATGACCTCAGTAGTTAAGTCGCATAGTGCTCAGAACCATTTGTACCATTTTTTTGAGAATTTTTATGGCTTAAACAAGCATCTAGGTGGGATCTGTTATCACTAAATGGAGGATAAGCGTGAGAGGTGAAAAACGTAAAATTTTTGTTCCCCTCTTATCTACACTTTGTCTGCCATAAGACTTTGTGCAGAACTTGCTCCTTTTCTCGCGAAGTGTAAAATGGTTTTCACCTCTTACCTGGATTTCACTTCCAAAATTATCTGCAAATGTGCGGGCAAGACTCACTAAAACACCGATCTTATTGTTTGCATCTGTAACAGCCACCTGAATCATACGTACCATCACTTTACGAATGACTCAAACGAATATTTTAGTTTCAGACTGTTCTTTCGAGAATGATTTTTAATGAAATGTGGCAATACGACAAATTATTCAGGAGTAAAACTACATTGTTTTCTTTTCCGTTGCCATTGGATTTGCAGTCTGTATCACTGAGTACTTCCGCCATTCCTAACCAAATGTCTACACAATTTACACGCTCGTTTAAAAGTGTAACCTCCATTTCCCACTACATAATCATAGGGTGTTTCCTGCAGATGACCGCAGTTGGCATCTGTTCTTCCTCTACTGCAGAGAGAAATTCACTGGGTGCGCGTCACTTCATTGCTCGCACAAACTATTTTTTAGAGTTCAAAATAGTTAAAACGATGATTCCCAACCTTCCGTTTTAGGTAAAAGAAGGTACTGCTAAACGCTAATAATGGCTTACGTTTATAACAAAGCCTTGAATCGAGATTCCTCTTCAAAGAGCTGCGTCGATAATAAGACGGCAACATTTTGATCATGCGTTGTACGCGCGTCGCCGTTAAGATCGCGCACACCCAACGGTCGACGGCGCTGTCCGATTATTACACTGTCAGTTTTCTTTGACAAAGATTTTTGACGTGGGTACACTGCCATATTTTTCTCCAAATTTCAAGATGGCGGACAACTTGTTATGCGTTGCAGTTGCTAGTACAATTGCATTGTGTGTATTTGAATGAAAAGCTGCGGAGAAAAATACTTGGATGATTCCTTAAGTATTACGTCGAGATAGTGAAAGCATTCAGCTAAATTTGTTAAGAGAGCTGCAAGTGGAGGAAGTAAAGTCTTAATGTATAAATTACTTACGTATGGATGAAAGTGTAAGTCAGTATTTTCTCAGTAAAGTGGCTTCTCATATTACAAAACAGAATACTCTCTGGATAAATGCTGTACGTGCAGAAGACAGGCAAATTGTGACACTGCGATTTCTTGATAGATGATGGAGCTACAATAGTCTAAAACACAGCACTCGAATAACACATTGCACATTAACCAAAATAATTCCAGAAACGTGTGAAGTGATTTATAAAGCACTAAAGGGAATATGCGAAAGTAAATAAATGTTTAGTACACTATATGGGCAGTAAGAACTACTTTTAACTTTGAATAATTTAGTTAATGGAATTAGTGTTAAAACTATAAAATTAAAAAGTACGAAACAGATGAAGCGCTTTTTAACTTGTGGCAACCAGAGTTCAAAAAATAAAGTAGGATAGAAAGCTACGGAAAGAATTTTTTATTTTAGTGTGACCACATCCTCTATTTCTGCTTGCTGAATAGCTACCTGGATGATTCCAGATGTAGAGATGGATGGCTGTAGCTGTGATTGTGGACACGAAGTCGCCTGCAGCACATTTCACCTGCCCATCAACACAGTTAATAGCATGCCCTTTGCCCCCCTTGCTCACTCCCCCACCCTAGTCGCAGCAAGTTATTAAAAAATGTAGGATCTCGCGTCCGTCGTAATTTATTATTATTTTATTATTATTATTATTATTATTATTACTTTTATTTGTTGCCGACTTACGTGGTGGACCTTAATAAAAATATTTCATTCAAATTTGATTTACGATTAAATGCTTTCCTGAAGTTCTCCTTTTTAACAATATTAATCTTAAATTATTTGTTACGTTAATGAGCGTTAGACTCACTGAATGAGCATATAAGTTGAACAATGGAATAAACTTTTCATATTAATTTCCTCGGCTAGTCAGTTCACTTTATAGCAAAAAATCCTTAGTTATTAATTACAATTGCGTTCCACACACGCGCGAGAGTATTTTTTCTTACCTCCGTTAACCATTGTATTGTAGTCGGAGTCCTGACTCTGGCTCTCGGCTATGGTACTAAAAATAAGAATCTTAAAGCTACGTATTTTGTGCAACTTCGTGCGGCTGTGGAGAAAAATGCATATTATGTTAATAGCGGGAGTTTTTCGCTACCGTTAATTTTTTATAAGTTAATATCGCCACGTAATGGCGTCGTTGGCTGCATCGGCCGCTGTGATTGTTGAACTGTAAATTACTTGAATCAGGTTAATTCGAGGAAGGCGGACATGAAATCAGGATCAGCTCTTACAAATTAAAAGTGCACAATAATATTAAATCAATATATTATCTGCTTAATTCATACAAATAGGCTTACATTTGCCAGCACTCGCAAGATGTCCGTCTACACACAACCAAGACAAGAGAAGTGAAGACAACTAAAAAATTAACAAAAGAGCGTATCTTGTCTCTTTAGATCATTTTGTTATATTTCTTTGCCCTCGAAACTTACACAGGGAAATTATTATTATACGGAGAAAAATTTATGTTCGCCTGAGCGGCTAGTGTCCACTTATTATTCAAATTTTAAATGTCTCTTTATAAATATCGTCTTTTTAAGTCTTTTCGTAATATAGCACTGGGGACGCTATAAGGAACACACTAACTTTGAAGCCATGTTTATAAACACATTACAGAGACGTCAAATAGCTGTAGCGACGCCAGCGCTCGAAGCGGTTACATTTCGCATTGCAAAGAACAGAAGACGAACGACTTCTATGATCAAATCTACCGCGAGACCCTAGATTTGATCATATTTGACGACAGGCGAGATTTGACAAAGTTCCCTATCACACCAAATTTCTTTGACAAAAATATTTGACGTACTGTATGAACTTTGACAAAGAAATAAGATAGTGTAATGCAGGCCTTACATCGGCCAGCAGTTTGCCCACACTGCACCCCGCCTTAGTTTTTGACGGGATCAAAGATACATTAGCCTGTAATCTATTATATCAAGGGACTTAGAATCTATTTTAACCTCTTTGGGTGGGATGGAGGCCACGACGTCTATATGCTCGGAGACTGGTGCTACATTGCTACACCATCATCATGGTAAAATAAATCAGAGCCCGCACAGAAAGATTTGTACCCGACTTCTCGCGCGCCATTCGTAGTGGAATAGTCTGAATGTGGTTCGATGAACCCTCTGCCACGTACTTAATTGTGAATTGCAGATTGTAACGCAAACTCACTAAATAAAATTCGGAACAGTATATGATATACATGCGAATGTAATACTGCTCTTTAAGAGTGAGAATGTGTGCATAAACACAGGATCTGAACTTCATCTGAACTGACTATCCTGAAATGCAATTGCTTAACTGTGAATGATCCTACTGTCAGAACTGTGATGTTGAACTGGCGTTAACACATTTTAATGGCTTTTCTCGTGGCAATGGAATCTTTGTAGTACTCGAAAGTGGTGAAAATTAAAATGCAGCTCAGCTGCAAGGAGACTAAAGAAAAACCCTGCCGAGTGCGAAGCAAGACCTGTGAAGGGTGGTAAACCTAAGGCGGAGCTAAAAATCGCAGGCGTGTCGACCCAAATATGACATCTTCTGACTCTAGAGCCTAGGTTCCAAACGAGCAGGGTCCTTAAGTCTCCAATAAACATCGTCTAGACATTTTCACCTGTAATAAGTTTGTCCTAGAAGGAAGTGTACTTTGTTGACCATCCTGTCTGCACAGTGGACATACCGTCCATAGAGGTAGTCACCTCATGGCGTGAGCGGCTGGGTTCTACATTAGTATCTACACTGGTTGGTTCCTTTTAATTGTCGCTAACAAGCGACCCCTCTAGTGCGAGGTCGCAAAACGCCAATGATGTTTACGGCATTAGACACCCTACATGTTTAACATGCAGCCATAGTATTGGCTGCTAATGGCAACAGACGAGGGGACTAGAGGTATCCAATGGCGAGCACAGCATGGGGCTACGCGGCGTAGTTGATCTGCTTAGTTGACGAATAACTCAAAAGTGCCACAGTGCTAGTGGTATCGATACATTGCATTATATGTACAAGAGTTGCCGAAGTTTACATTTCGTCAGAAGTGACCTAAGCAATTTCGCCGAGTGAGAAAGAAGTGACAGATGAAATATTAGCGTTTTTGCAAAATGAGTCAGTGGAACGTGTTGTCGTATATGCTCGACTGTGCGGACAATGCGCATGAGTGAAATGACGACACGTGCATAACAAGTGAAATTGATATTAAAACAGGTGTCGAACCAAGTACTTTATCATCCTTGTCGGCCAGGGGGCCACAAATACAGGCTCCAATGAAACTTAGTTAAAGGAGCGAAACTTAATATAATTACGTAAATGGAAGATCATCCGCAGCATAAGAACAGACTTCGAATCAGCCTGCAGCAATATGACCGTGTAGCGCAAAAGACAAACAACGGATATTCAAGGGAGGACAAGGTGCACTCCCCCCGAAAACCGGTGCTTGCACGTTTCAAGTCCGCAGCTCGTGGTCGTGCGGTAGCGTTCTCGCTTCCCACGCCCGGGCTCCCGGGTTCGTTTCCCGGCGGGGTCAGGGATTTTCTCTGCCTCGTGATGACTGGGTGTTGTGTGATGTCCTTAGGTTAGTTAGGTTTAAGTAGTTCTAAGTTCTAGGGGACTGATGACCATATATGTTAAGTCCCATAGTGCTCAGAGCCACTTGAACCATTTTTTGCACATCACAGGATGTGCGTGATGGTGACCTACTGCGTTACGCATATCAAACTGCGCGTGGCATGAATTACAGTGATTTCAAGGGAAGCAGAGAATGGTTGCATAGCTTCAGTGGTACAGATCAGGAATGTGTAAGATAACGAAATTTCAAACAAAACGTCATATTGATGATGCACAGCAGACCGCAGGATCGGACCGAAAATTTGTAGGTGAGACACTCATCCCATCGTTCAGTAACGAATTTAACTCCGACCAATTGGAATTTGAGGAAGAAATACATATGACAGGAACCCTGGAAATTAAAGGCACCAAGAGTTGTATCAAGATAAGCTCGCGCAAATGCCTTAGCGCTTTCATATGCAATATTATGCCGACTGTTAATATGGATGGTAAATTGGCTGGGAAGTTACTGCGCTGATAAAAGTTCGAGGTGCTCTGCCCCCTTGCGATTCTTTCTCGTGTGCGTCACCTTGCGGCGGCAGTAGGCAATATTTACGCCACAGCAACCAAGAGTGGGATAATGGGCGTAAGAGAACTTCAACTATGGTGTGAGCGCTGCGTTTGGCCAGTGGCTGGTCAAAATAGCTTCAATTTCCTTGATTCCTGGTCTGCCTATAAAAATCATGCACTTTGGAGCAAACTATCACTCCTGAAGCGTCTGCCATTGCAATGTATACCACCTGAAACAACTGGATACATTTAGCCTCTGGATATTTTCTCCGTGCGTATAATACATAATATCGCACTATCTGCAGCTTCGCCTGGATAGCTAGCGTCACGATAAGCTCTGAGACAGACTGTTTCGCACTCGGTCTCAAGTCGTCACCCTTTCATCACCATGTTACACCATCATTATTCTCTGTGGCTTCTTTAATATTGGATACCTTGCCGAACATCTTGCACAGTTTTTAACTTCCAAGAAGTTCGCCTTCCATCTTGACGGTGCGAGTCTCACTGTGTGACGCCGTTTTTCATTGAGCGTCCATGGGGCAAGTTAATGGTTTGTTTAGAGCGTTTTTGAAAGTTGACAATGTCCATTTTGTGAAGTGTAGTACATACATCCCATAAAACGTTGATCTCTGCACTGCCAGGGTACTCACTTTCTGTCGCCCTCCTGATGCACATCGTCACTAGCAGCTAACATATTTTTTTTCATAATTGTTAACGCAGTACTTTCAACTGAGCCGTGCTAAAGACTGAACTTGCAACCTCGCACTGAAGGGATTCCTTTAAAGACTAAGACACTAAGGGCTTCCCACACAGTTTCTACACTGCTTAGCTAGAAAACAGCGTTACTCGCAGTACAGGAAATAATTTTTCAGACTTCAGATAACATAGAAAATTCTATTACTGAGGCAGTTTTTCTTCAATCAACTTTATTTTAAATATTGACATGCACCAGTTTTGTGCTACACGATCGTGTTTCTTTCCGGAACCAAACATACCACGACAACTTTGTGCGAATTTCTTGGTGAATCTGCAGCATGTCCCAGACCCGGAATAATTTTAACGCTGAGACATGTGTCGACTAGTAGAAAAGTAATAGATGTAGCGAAAGCCCTGATCATGTATGTTGGGTACCAGAGCTACACGACTTGGCATCCTGTTGACATCAAATTACCAAATTATGTTCTGGTTATAGAGAGCGTTCCATAAGACAAAGAATGAGTAGTATGTAGATATTGTACGGCGGTGTCCCTATGGTACTCTCTCTCTCTCTCTCTCTCTCTCTCTCTCTCTCTCTCTCTGGGGTATCCTCGATTATATGTCCAGATTACACTCTCAAAATGTCGTTACTGACTTCCTAACCTTCGTATTTTCTGGTGGAAAAGTAGTATAATGTTACCTAATTGGATTTTCTGTCGGTATAAAGTTAGTTTGCATATCCTTTTTTCCTACAATAGAAGTACATATTTCGCATTGAAACATTCGTTCATGTCTTCACGTTCCATTTAAGATGCTTTCAGCAAGGCAGCACGCATCATCAGGCATTGTTTATAAGTAAATCCTACGGACAGTCATAACGTAAGAACATGAAATATATTCACGGTTGCGAATACGAACAACTATCAGCTGTATAATGGAATGACAGTGAAAATTAGTGCCAGACCGGACACGAACCCGGATTTCCCGATTTACGCGAGCGGTCGCCTTAACTGCTTTGATTATCCGTGCCAAATCCACGGCCATACACAGTGCCGTATTTCGTCGTTCCCGCGTCACAGTCTGCACTCGTACACGATACGTACACATAAGAGCCAAAGAAACTGGTACACCTGCCAAACATCGTGTAGGGCCCGCGGAAGCAAACAGAAGTGCCGCAGCACGGCGTGGCATGGACTCAAACTGTCTGAAGTAGTGCTGCAGGGTATTGACACCATGAACCCTGCATGGCTGTCCGTAAATCCGTAAGAGTAAGAAGCGGGTGGAGATCTCTTCTGATCAGCACGTTACAAGGCATCCCGGATATGCTCAATAATATTCATGTCTGGGGAGTTTGGTGACCAGCGCAAATATTTAAACCCAGAAATGTGTTCCTGGAGCCACTCTGTAGCATTTCTGGATGTGTGGGGTGTGGCACTGTTGTGCTTGAATTTCCCAAGTCCGTCGGAATTCACAATGGGCATAAATTGATGCAGTTGATCAGGCAGGACGCTTATGTGCGTGTCACCTGTCAGTGCCATATCTGGACGTATCATGGGTCCCATGTCACTCACACTGCACACGCCCCACAGCATTAGAGCCTCCACCAGCTTTCACAGCCCCTGTTGAGATTCAGGGTCCATGAATTCATGACGCTGTCTTCATACTCGTGCACGTCCATCCGTTCGATGCAATATGAGACTCGTTCGACCACACGACATGTTTCCGGTCATAAAGAGTCCAATGTCGGTGTTGACAAGCTCAGGCGAGGTATAAAGCTTTGTGTCATGCAGTCAAGGGTACAGGAGTGGGCCTTCGGCTCCGAAAGCCCATATCGACAATGTTTCGTTGAATGGTTCGCACGCTGACACTTGTTGATGGCCTAGCATTGAAATCTGCAGAAATTTGCAAAAGGATTGCACTTCTGTCACGTTGAACGATTCCCTTCAGTTGTCGTTGGCCCCATTCTTGCAGGATCTTTTTCCGGCCGCAGCGATGTCGGAGATTTTGTGTTTTACGAGATTCCTGATATTCACGGTACACTCGTGAAAAGGTCGTACGGGAAAATCCCCACTTCATCGCTACCTCGGAGACGTCCCATCGCTCGTGCGCCGACTGTAACACCACGATCAAACTCAACTCTTGATAACCTGCTGTTGTAGCAGCAGTAACCAACCTAACAACTGCGCCTAGCACTTGTTTCCTATAGGCTTTGAAAAAAGGCTTTCACGACCAGATGGCATAGCTGCTGGTAAACCTTTCGGGATGTGAGGTCGTGGTCTAAGAAACTGCTCTGTTCCTGTCGTTTCGTCCAGGACGTTGCTGGACATCGTCAGAAGCACTCGGACTATGCTTGTCAAGTTCATGGTTCGGTTGCTCCTTCCACGCTGCACCTGCTGGATCTGGTCCACCCTCGTGGTATTCGTTTGGCCACTGGGGCCTTCCCTACTAGCCCTGTTGATAGTCTCCTGGTTGAAGCTGGCATCTCCCCCCCCCCTTCTTTCTGTTCGGCGCTCCCTGCTTCTGGTTTCTCATCCTCTCCAACTCATCTTTCCTATTCTATCCTGTTCCCAGTCTAAGGACATCGCCCACCTGATTTCTGCCCTTGGGTGGGTTTACCGGTTGGGCTCCGCCTTGCGTCTCTTTGCCGTGATTTTCAGCTTCCTTCTTTGTCTTGTCTCCCCCCCCCTCCCCCTCCCCCCCGCCCCCCTTGGTTAGTTCCTCGGCCCAGAATTCGGATGGATCTCTGCTGAGGTCCAAAAGTTTCCATTCCCCCGATGGTCTTCCATTGTTTCTTCCGCCGAATTTTATGGGAGTTTCGGGATGTTGTTGTTTTTACACCAATGGGTCTAAATCTGCTGATCGTGTGGTATATGCCTTCAAGTCCTCTGTTGGCACGGAAAATCATCTCCTGCCACCTACATGTGGGGTGTTTACTGCGGAATTGATGGCAATTTCCCAGGCCCTTACCTTTATTAAACAGTCCCAACACAACCGCGTTTTGTTATGTACAGACTCAACCTTCTGGCTAATGACCAGTGTTTTTCCCGCCATCCCTTGGTCTCTGCCATCCATCACTACCTCGCTGATCTTCACTGCGCTGCTTGTTCCGTTGGCTTCCTTTGGATCTTGCTGATAGTTTGGTTGGGGCTACGTCCCTGTTGTGCGATTAAGGTGACAAAAGACCTGTGGCGTTCTTCCTTCCGCTTCTCCCGAAAGGCCTCAACCACCCTGTGTCGTCCCTCCTGCGGGTCCGGGGTAAGAATAGGCTCGAGGTATTCCTGCCTGTCGTACGAGGCGACTAAAAGGAGTTTCAACTGTTTCGGCCTTCCATGTGATGGTCCCCCTTGGGGTTTGACCTCCATTTTTCTAAATTTCTACAGAAGTACGAGCCTTTTGGGGAAGGACACCTTACGTGGTGTACCACTGGTCCTAAGTGCACTCAGACCTTGGCACTCAGCATTGCACCGGCGTTGTAACCATACCCACTATTACTCAAATTGGGCCTAAACGCCTTTTGGGTTGTCCCAGTTACGCCCATAGTGCGTCTCCATCTGCACCACCGATCATGATGGACTTTCCATGGCACCAGAAATCCAGCACGGTAGCCAGCCCGTTGTGGTGGGGTCGTCATGTACCCTCTAGGTTGTAGCCCCCTGACAACACAGGGATCGTACTGCCGATACCTGAGCTGCACCCTCCCCACGTCGGCCAAGGAGTAGATGCCCGTCTCCTTGGGGCATCAGGACTCCCGGCAATGGTCATCCTGCCAGGTGGCCCTTGCTGCAGCTGGGTGTCGCCCGTGGGGAGAGCCCCTGGTCGGAGTGGGTGGTATCGGGGCGGACGTTTCGCAGATGAAACGTCACCACGTATCGGGTCGCTCTGCGGCCGAGTCTTTCAAAAGAAAAAGTACCGTTTCTGGTTCTGGTTCTCCTGCCCCTTCCCCCTTGGCCACTCCATGGGAGGAGGGACAGGCCCGCCGGCTTGGAGCGAAGTACTTCCCCCGCTATTTGGTCTGTTCTCGAACCGATGGGGGGACATTCGCCACCTCCAAGCCCATGTTCTTTGTTCAGCACATTGAGGACATCTTCGGGGAAATCGAGGCTCTCAGCAAGATGCGTTCAGGGTCCGTACTTATCAAGACCACGTCCGCCACACAGTCGGCGGCGCTCCAGGCGTGCGACCGCCTAGGGGACATCCCAGTCTCCATTGTCCCACATCTGGCACTCAATAGGACGCAGGGGGTTATTTTTCATCGTGACCTCCTGCTACAATCTGATGAGGAGCTCAGGGCCAACCTGGAGCGCCGAGGCGTGCATTTCGTCCGGCGAGTCCAGCGCGGCCCCAAAGACCGTCGCATCGACACTGGGGCCTTTATCCTCGCCTTCGAGGGGGACGTTCTCCCGGAGAAGGTAAAGGTAATGTGCTACCGGTGTGACGTGCGACCCTACGTTCCGCCTCCTATGCGCTGTTTTAGGTGTTTGCGCTTTGGGCACATGTCGTCACGGTGTGAGGCTGAGCCCCTCTGTGGCGATTGTGGCCGTCCTCTTCGTGAGGAACATACATGCACCCCACCACCTCGGTGCGTTAATTGTCCTGGCGTCCACTCGCCTAGATCCTCAGACTGCCCCGCATATCAGAAGGAGAAGAAGATACAAGAAATCAAAACTTTGGATCGGCTGTCTTATTCTGAGGCCAGGAAGAAGTACGACCGCCTCCATCCCGTGCCATTGACCACTTCATTTGCCTCAGTTGTGTCCACTCCTTCCGCGATATCCTCACCCCTCTCCTGTCCCCCCTCCGCCTCCTCCGCCCATCAGGGGGCTCTGCCTCCGCCTCCCAAATCCCTCCCTTCCAAATCCTCCTCCCCCGTGGCCCCCACCCCCTCTGCCCCAGGGGCCATCCTTCCTCCTCCTTCTCCCCACACGCCACCTGTGAAGCGATCCTCTTCTCAGGCGTCCATCGGGGACACGTTCCGGACCCCGGCTTCTGAGGTCCGGCGTTCCAAAACGGACCCCGCGCGTGAGGACCTTCTTCGGGTCCAGCCCACCATCCCTGTGCCTCCTCAGCCTTCCAAGAAGGCCTCCAAGAAGTAGTCTCTATCCCCCTCTCCACCCCGGCGCGTTTCGACTGACGCTCCATCCGTGAGTCGCCGCTCCCGGCCGTCCTCAGTTTCGCCGGGACGCTCTGCTGCCAGGCGCTCAGCTGGCCTTTCGTCGGCAAATGATGCTGCCCCTCCTACACAACCAGGGACAGCGGCCGCAGCTGGCGACCAGTCGATGGAACCGGATCCGCCTCCCGTCGGTTGTAGCGTTGTTCCCTCGCAACCTGGCCCTCCGCGGCCGTCGAGGTGACCAGCTCTTCCCCCGTCTCGTTCCCCCAACTTTTTGACTAGCGATGGCGTTGTTTCATTGGAACATAAGAGGTATTCGATCTCATCGGGAGGAATTACAACTGCTCCTCCGCCTGCACTGTCCGCTCGTCCTTGGACTCCAGGAAACCAAGTTGCGCCCGACTGACCGTATTGCCTTTACCCACTATACCTCGGAGCGGTATGACCTTACCCCTGTGGACGGTGTCCCAGCTCATGGTGGGGTCATGTTGCTCATTCGGGACGACGTCTATTACCATCCCATCCCATTGACCACCCCACTCCAAGCAATAGCTGTCCGCATTACTCTTTCTGCTTTTACTTTTTCAGTTTGTACCATCTACACTCCACCGTCGTCTGCCGTTAGTCGGGCTGACATGATGCACCTGATCGTTCAGCTTCCCCCGCCGTTTTTATTGTTTGGTGACTTCAATGCACATCATCCCCTTTGGGGCTCTCCTGCATCCTGTCCAAGAGGCTCACTCTTGGCAGATGTCTTCAGCCATCTCAATCTTGTCTGCCTCAATACCGGCACCCCGACTTTCCTCTCGGACTCCACTCATACCTTCTCCCACTTGGACCTCTCGATATGTTCTACCACTCTTGCCCGTCGGTTCGAGTGGTATGTCCTTTCTGACACCTATTCGAGCGACCACTTCCCCTGTGTCGTTCGTCTCCTGCACCACACCCCATCCCCACGTCCTTCGAGCTGGAACATACTGAAAGCTGACTGGGGACTTTACTCATCCCTGGCGACCTTTCCGGACCACGATTTTCCCAGTTGTGACAGTCAGGTCGAATACCTCACGGCTGTTATCATCCATGCTGCCGAACGTTCCATTCCTCGTACTACTTCTTCACGTCGCGTTTCCGTCCCCTGGTGGAACGAGGCTTGTAGGGACGCTATCCGTGCTCGACGACGTGCTTTACGCACCTTTCGCCGCCATCCTACGTTGGCGAATTGTATTGAATACAAACGACTCCGAGCGCAATGCCGTAGAGTCATCAGACAGCAAAAAAGCTTGTTGGGCCTCTTTCACCGGCTCCTTTAACAGTTTTACTCCATCTTCCGTCGTTTGGGGTAGCCTGCGCCGGCTGTCGGGTATTAAGGCCCACTCCTCGGTACCTGGCCTGACCTCAGGTAATGCGGTCCTTGTTGATCCGGTGGCTGTCGCCAACGCCTTTGGCCGCTTTTTCGAGGAGGTTTCAAGCTCCGCCCATTACCATCCTGCCTTCCTTCCCAGGAAAGAGGCAGAAGAGGCTCGGCGACCTTCCTTCCACTCGCTGAATCTGGAAACCTATAATGCCCCCTTTACTATGCGGGAACTCGAACGTGCGCTTGCACTGTCCCGGTCCTCTGCTCCGGGGCCGGATGCCATTCACGTTCAGATGCTGGCACACCTTTCTCCGGCGGGCAAAAGCTTCCTTCTCCGTACCTACAATCGCGTCTGGACCGAAGGTCAAGTCCCCATGCGTTGGCGTGACGCCGTTGTTGTTCCTATACCCAAACCCGGGAAGGATAGACACCTTCCTTCTAGTTACCGCCCCATTTCTCTTACAAGCTGTGTCTGTAAGGTGATGGAGCGCATGGTTAATGCTCGGTTAGTCTGGATTCTTGAATCTCGACGGCTACTTGCTAATGTCCAATGCGGCTTTCGTCGCCGCCGCTCCGCTGTTGACCACCTCGTGACCTTGTCGACATTCATCATGAACAACTTTTTGCGAAGGCGCCAAACGGTAGCCGTGTTCTTCGACTTGGAGAAGGCTTATGACACCTGTTGGAGAGGAGGTATCCTCCGCACTATGCACAGGTGGGGCCTACGCGGTCGCCTGCCCCTTTTTATTGATTCCTTTTTAACGGATCGAAAGTTTAGGGTACGTGTGGGCTCCGTATTGTCCAACGTCTTCCTCCAGGAGAACGGAGTGCCTCAGGGCTCCGTCTTGAGCGTAGCCCTTTTTGCCATCGCGATAAATCCCATTATGGATTGCATTCCACCTAATGTCTCAGGCTCTCTCTTTGTCGATGACTTCGCGATCTACTGCAGTGCCCAGAGAACATGCCTCCTGGAGCGCTGCCTTCAGCGTTGTCTAGACAGCCTCTACTCATGGAGCGTGGCAAATGGCTTCCGGTTCTCTGAAGAAAAGACGGTTTGTATCAACTTTTGGCGATATAAAGCGTTCCTTCCGCCATCCTTACACCTCGGTCCCGTTGTTCTCCCATTCGTGGACACAACTAAGTTTCTAGGGCTCACGTTGGACAGGAAACTGTGTTGGTCTCCACACGTCTCTTATTTGGCGGCCCGTCGTACACGTTTCCTTAATGTCCTCAGAGTTCTTAGCGGTTCATCTTGGGGAGCGGATCGCACTGTCCTGCTTCGCTTGTATCGGTCCATAGTCCGATCGAAGCTGGATTATGGGAGCTTCGTCTACTCGTCCGCTCGGCTGTCCCTCTTACGCCGGCTCAACTCCATCCACCATCGGGGGTTACGTCTTGCGACCGGAGCCTTCTACACTAGTCCTGTCGAGAGTCTTTATGCTGAAGCTGCCGAGTTACCGTTGACCTACCGGCGCGACGTACTGCTGTGTCGGTATGCCTGCCGGCTGTCGTCTATGCCCGACCACCCCTCTTACAAGTCCTTCTTCGCCGATTCTCTCGACCGTCAGTACGGATTGTATGTGTCTGCCCTGCTGCCCCCCGGAGTCCGCTTCCGTCGCCTGCTTCGACAATTGGATTTTGCCCTCCCTACCACCTTCAGAGAGGGTGAGAGCCCGACACCACCTTGGCTCCAGGCTCCGGTTCATATTTATCTCGACCTCAGCTCACTCCCGAAGGATGGTACTCCGGCTGCAATGTATTGCTCACGGTTTGCCGAACTTCGTGCTCGACTTGCCGGTCACACCTTTATTTACACCGATGGCTCCAAAACTGACGATGGTGTCGGCTGTGCCTTTGTCGTCGGGGCCGCCACATTTAAATACAAGCTCCTCGACCAATGTTCCAGCTTTACGGCCGAGCTTTTTGCTCTCCATCAGGCCGTTCAGTATGCCCGCCGCCGCCACCACCATTCATCATATGTACTCTGCTCTGACTCACTCAGTGCTCTTCAGAGCCTTGGAGCTCCCTATCCGGTCCATCCCTTGATACAACGGATACAGCAGTCCCTCCATTCTTTGGCTGATAACGGTGGTTCTGTCAGCTTTCTGTGGGTTCCCGGACATGTGGGAGTGCCTGGGAATGAGGCTGCGGATGCTGCAGCCAAGGCTGCAGTCCTCCTGCCTCGGCCAGCCTCCCATTGTGTCCCGTCATCCGACGTTCGTGGGGATGTCTGTAAGAGGCTTGTGTCGTTGTGGTGGGATGCTTGGTCATCCCTCCAAGGAAACAAGCTCCGGGCAGTAAAACCGCTACCAACTGCTTGGACAACATCCTCCCGACCATCTCGGCGCGAGGAGGTCCTTCTGACCAGGTTGCGGATTGGGCATTGCCGGTTTAGCCACCGCTACCTGCTCTCCGGTGACCCAGCCCCGCAGTGCCCTTGTGGTCAGGCATTAACAGTGCGCCATGTTTTATTGTCGTGTCCCCGTTTTAGTAAATTTCGTGTTGACCTGTCCCTGCCATCTACTTTACCGGATGTTTTAGCTGATGACGCTCGAGCAGCTGCTCGTATTCTGCGTTTTATAACTTTAACTGGCTTGTCCAAGGACATTTAATCTTTTTACTTATTTTGTCTGCATCTTTGTCGGGTCCTTCTGGTGTCCCCTCCATCCCCTTGAGTTTTACCAGATTCCATGTGCTCAAACAACAGTGACTGGGCGCTAATGACCTCAGCAGTTGAGCGCCCTTAAACCCAACCAAAATAAAAAAAAACCCTGTGTCGTCTCTGCATTGGCCATACCATGCTGACCCATCGTTTCCTTTTGCGTAATGAGCCACCCCCACTTTGTGGTTGTGGAGCCTTCCAGTCAGTAGCCCACATTTTGGTGGAATGTCCCCTTCCTTTGGCTCTACGTACTAAGTACAGACTTCCCCACACTTTACCTTTAATGTTGGCTGACGATTCCCGGATGGTCGAACTATTTCTCAGTTTCCTCCGTGAAAGTGGTTTTTATTCTCAGTTTCAAGGTTTTTAATCTCACTCTGGTGTTGGGGCAGGGCGGTGAGGGTTGGGGTGTCTCCCACTGTAAGCTGTGTTTGGAGATTCCCGACTCTCCTCCCTGGCCAAGATCCTCTTTTCTTTCTGTTTTTCTGTTTTTCACTTTTTAGAATTCGTTAGTCTCCTTTTCCCATACGCACTTCTACATTTTAGAGGTTGAACGCTTTTAAATAGCAGGTGGTCTTGCCTCTACTGTTTCAGAGGTGGCATATTTCCTACCTCTAGCACAGCCTTGAGGTAGCTCTCTTGCTGACTTCCCTCATTTTTTTACCATTCACGACACGACTGCACTTTTACGTTTTTTAGCCTTTTCCCTTTTATGGTTCTGACTTTTAAGATGTTAAACTGTTTGACTGGACCACATTTGAAACAAGGGACTGATGACCTTGCTGTTTGGTCCCTTCAACCCCAATCAACCAACCAACCAACCCTATTTTAATCCGCTACGCGCCCGTTTACAGCTGTCGCCTGATCTGTCTTCCCTTGTAGCGGATGACACGCACTCAGCCGATCGCGTCCTTCAGTTTGTGTCTGTGAGATGACATCCGTCATTTGAAGCTCTTTTTCGGGGAAAACAACCTCCCTTCAACAGCAGTTGTCCCAGATTTCCTTTCGTTTTTAGTTTCCCTCCTTCGAGAATTTCGATCCCATTACAGCCGATTTAAAATTCGGTTTTTTACTCTTCACTAATTCACAGAATGGGCACTTATGACCGTAGCAATTTTGCGCCCTCAAACCATAATAAAAAAAAAGCTCTGGTAGTACAATACAGCATTATATAAGTACTTTGATAAGAAGTGTTCAGTTGACATTATGTATTTAGCTCTTCTTTTACATAGGGGCTTCCTTTCCTGTGTGTAAATGACAATGGTACAAAGTTGATGCAACTATAGCTGTAACTCAGGTACTGAATAATGCCACCTTTCTTTGTTTGCAGTCTTGCTCAGATGAAGAGGAAATCGTCTCCCAGACCAGCGACAACGAACTTGCTGATGACGAGAGTAATACTTCCGGTGAGTATATGAAAACAATTGTAGTGTGTTATAACTTGGATCCTCCGTTATTGGACTTCATGAACAGTGTGCCATCACTTGTAGTGTACAAGTAGCCACACGGCTTGTGATACTGGGTCCATGTGCAAATTAAATACTGCACTAGGTGTCTCATTGAAGAAAGTTCTTAAAATTACTGTAAACTGATTTCGAGAATTTCTAATAGTGTACACTCAACACTTTCTAATTAATGTTGATTGCTTCCACATTCATTCTCTATCGAATGCCAACGACCAGTTCCAGTTCTCACAAAAAATCTTTCACATATAGATTCTTCAGTCATCCCCCTCACCAGGGCAACAAAAGTATATAAGCCTCACTGCTCAGCTCAAACCTCATGTTGCAGCAGTGCCTTTACTTTACGAAAACAGTACACGTGCGATGGTTCTTGATAAACCAACACAACCTCCTTCTTTTAAAAAACTAGGTTGTCGCTGTTTCGAAATCACAAACATACCCCTCTTTTCCGAGGTCTTCCAATATTTTTGTCAGTTGGCTTCTAGTTCGGGACCTTTTGGGAAATTCTGTGACCTGGTATTCTCATTAGGTGTTGCCTCCAATCTTAGATATTTTTTATACATATTGAAACTATTTAACTATATTCTAATATCTTTATCATCTCTCTGGTACTGGCAGAAGTAAAGCTGTGAGGACGGGGTCGTGAGTCGTGCTTGGGTAGCTCAGTTGGTAGAGCACTTGCCCGCGAAAGGCAAAGGTCCCGAGTTCGAGTCTCTGTCCGGCAGACAGTTTTAATCTGCCAGGAAGTTTCATATCAGCGCATACTCCGCTGCAGAGTGAAAATCTCATTCTTGTGTATGGGTATTTAACGATTAAGTGTAATAGCTGGGTGTAAAAAGGAATTAGTGGTAAAAAGACTAATGTAAAAGACTGTCGTAAAAATGGTCAACAAATTGTCATATTTTTCATTGTTAATGGGCATTATGAGAGTAAACTAACACGTTCGATATTAGTGAGAGACTGCATTTATAATCCATTGAACAAGTGAACACTTAACTATCATTTGCGAATAATTCCAGGGAGTCTGACCGATAACATTGAAAACCATCGATATCTCGACAAGTCAGTCATTTTAGGGCCTTATTCAGTGCGTTCCTCGAAAATGACAGGGGTTTACAACATGATGGAAGAAGCTTAACTTCTCCTTGGGCAATATGTTGAACATTAGTCTGCAAAATCAAAAGGACACAAATTCCTAATCAAAAAGGCTAGGAAGTTGTCATTATATATGCAACAGATATGCTGACAAACACATTTTTTAAACCACGAGTCTTTAAAACTCAAATATCATTACTTTGGAACAGTCTACATCGTAATACCATCGTCACTTCTATTAGTCTGTTTCCGAACAATCTGATTTTAAATTTACGAGAGACCAAACAGCGAGGTCATTGGTCTAATGGGATAAGGGAAGGATGGGAAAGGAAGTCGGCCGTGCCCTTTCAAAGGAACCATCCTGACGTTTGCCTGAAGCAATTTAGGGAAATCACGGAAAACCTATATCAGGAGTGCCGGACGCGGGATTGAACCACAACCAAGGAGACTACTGCAGTTTAGCCATCTTTATTCCATTCCTCTGTGAAGGAGTCCACACAACCATACTGGGCTCATCCATTGTTCTCCTTTGCATAACAAGCCATCCCCACGATGTGGCTGTGGGACCAGGCTAACTATAGCCATATATTGGACTGTCTCCTCCTATTGACCCTTCATACTATCATTCCAGAGTACTTGTCTTTAAATCAGCAGATGATTCATGGATGGTTGAACTGGTCCTGAGTTTCCTACGCGAAAGTTGTTTTTATTTTCATTTGTAAGTTTTTACTTTACTTCTGGAGCAGGAGCAGAATGCTTCTGGTTGGACCCTTTCCGCGTTTTCTTGGTCTGGGACCGACCAATGACCACTCCCCTTGCAAAGACTGCTTTTAATCCCTCTTTTTTTTCAGGTTTTAGATTTGGCATATCCTTTTATGACTTCTACTGAGTTTGATCCCTCAGATTGCCTCTGCCCACTTTCACTTAAACAAGTAACGTTTGAATCGTGGGACTGATGACCTCGCCGTTTAGTCCCATAACCCACCTCAATAAATCAAACTGTCTTTACACATAGATATAAGCTCAATTATTCATTACCTTCAAAAAATAAATTTTCCAGGAAAATTAAATACATTACGGCTACCATAGGATCAAAAATTATCAAACGACTAATAAATTTGTATGAAACTGTGTGAATAGGGTTTTGGCAAATTTAGGTACTCACTGCGCATACCTAATGCATATAAATCACTCCAAAATGAAAAAAAAATTAGGAGTGCAATAAGAGAAGGTGGAAGGATTCCATCTTGCTGTGTTTCACCTGGTGTCACCCATGTGTGTGGTATGTGGAAAGAATAATGGTCTGTACCCTCAGCATCTGACCGTATGTGGGCATACCGCGAGATCTTGGAGAAAGTAGTACAGTTAGATTCTTAGCAGCTCAGGATATTTTTAGTTTGTGGCTCTCAGCCTTGAGGTCTGCCATTCCGGTTTGTTCTCGCGCTTATTACGAAGAAATCGCGCAGACCATCCTTAAATTACTCTAGTTAATCTGTCTTAGCAGTGGTTGCAGACAATATTCGATTAGTGGACGACCATTTTATATTTCGTGGGTGATTCTCCGCTTCCTAAGGATTCTCGCGTTAGATCGTCGTGCATCTGGCTTCCTCACGGCTAGAATTTTTTCCGTCCATCTTTAACGGGTAGAGACAAATGCGCCTGCATATTCGAAAGTTCGATTCCTACAGTTTCTGTCATATGCACACTGCATAGCACAGAGATCTGACTTGGCATTATCCTTTTAACAGTTGTCGAACTGGTCTACACTAGGGTAATCAGATAAAACGATTCTGAATCATTTTAGTTGGCAATGTTTCGACGAAACTGCGGTGACTTTGTCACGTTAGTCCGTAGAGGCAGATTCGTTACACATTTAGTCCTGACCTGTCTTCACATCACGCAAAGACAATGCGGCGTGAGGTAAAACGTATTTCATCGCTTCGTTAATCCTTGATTACATTCAAAATGCGGTTTTAAACGAAATGTTTCTGCTCGTGGGTACCATCAGCAAAGTAGAATTTGTCAGTTTCCAGGCTGTGGTAGGTGTGAATGCCAGTGCTTTAGTGCGAGGAGCTCCTCTTCCAGGCTGAGTGGCTCGCTCTTTGCTTGTTTATGATAGTTCTCCCTGTATAGAGAGATTTAGAATTAGCGACTGAACAATTTAACTTGAGATTCCTCTTGATAACATTATGTAGAGTTTAACCCAACTCCAGTGGTTTTGTTTGAACACAGTATGAACTCTGACATTATTGTATAGAAAAGTTAGCTAACAAATCCTCAACAATAATAATAATAATAATAATAATAATAATAACAAATAATAATAATAATAATAATAATAATAATAATAATAATAATAACAAATAATAATAATAACAAATAATAATAATAATAATAATAATAATAATAATAATAATAATAATAATAATAATAATAATAATAATAATAACCCCCGTGGAGGCCCGGGAAAAGAATAGGCCTCCGGTATGTTCTGCCAGTCGTAAAAGGCGACGAAAAGAACAAACCACTAATAGGGCTAACCCCCCTTTTAGTGTGATTACTTGGTTCAGGACAGAACTAAAGAAGCCTCGGACAAGCGCCGTCATGGTCGGGGACGACGCTTGAACCCTATGCCCGCCCACAATGGTAACGACACTGCTAGCCAACTGGAAAATGATTTAAATCCAAATAGAGGTGTTTTGCAGGATATGCTTCCTGCAACCACCCTAGAAGGAAAACAAAGACAGAGGATGAGATGGTCAGATGAAGTTAATCGACACCTCATGTTCTGTTATTACCAAGCAACAAACCTAGGAACCAACACAACTGGATACAGATCACAAGTATACACAACATTTATTACCAGATACCCGGAATTAAAATTTTTAACAGAACAACGACTAGCTGATCAGATCCGTGTAATAATAAAAAATAACAGGATACCCCAGTCAGAATTAGAAAACATCAAACAACAAGTACAACAAATACTGGAACAAAATAATGTGCAATCAGAAGAAGAAGAAAACACAGTAATGGACTCAAACATCCCAGAGCAAACAAACAAAGACCAACACTCATCAATTAAACAATCAGAGGAAAACGAAATCTTGACGCAGCCACCAGAACAAGCACAAATAGAACACGAAGAGACACACGTGTTAGATATAGAAGAGACATTTCAGCTGACATATATAGAATACAAAGACACAAATACAGACATTAGACCATTCTTGCATAGACCGCCAAATAACCCACAAGTCGAAACAACAATAAAAACTATCAACACAATCATACACAACAAAATAAATGAAAACACAAATATGGAAGAGTTACAACTACTGGTTTATATAGGAGCACTCACTACACTAAATATACACACTAGGCAGAGATCAGAACAAACCAACACACAGAAGAAACGCACAAAACCAGCATGGCAACACAGGTTACAGATCAGAATAGAAAAACTGAGAAAAGACATCGGACAGCTAACACAATTTATAAGAAATGAAATATCAGACAAAAAACGAAAAAGGTTAGGTAAAATCGCACAACAAGAAGCAATAGAGCAATTAGATGAAAAAAAGCAGAAATTGCAAGCATTGGCCAAACGACTTAGAAGATACAAAAAAAGTGAAAATAGAAGGAAACAAAACCAAACATTCATCACAAACCAAAAGAGATTTTACCAAACAATGGATAACACACACATTAAAATAGACAATCCACCAAACATAACAGACATGTAACACTTCTGGAGCAGCATATGGTCAAACCCGGTACAACATAACAGGCATGCACGGTGGATACAAGCAGAAACACACATACAAGATGATACCACAAATGCCTGAAGTGAAAATTTTGCAACATGAAGTCACCCAAGCAATTAATTCTACACACAATTGGAAAGCCCCTGGAAATGATAAAATAGCAAATTACTGGCTAAAGAAGTTCACCTCAACACATTCACATCTAACTAAATTATTTAACAGTTACATTGCAGACCCATACACATTCCCTGATACACTTGCACATGGAATAACCTATCTGAAACCTAAAGATCAAGCAGACACGGCAAACCCAGCTAAATATCGCCCCATAACATGCCTACCAACAATCTACAAAATATTAACTTCAGTCATCACACAGAAATTAATGACACATACAACACAGAACAAAATTATAAATGAAGAACAAAAAGGCTGCTGCAAAGGAGCACGAGGATGTAAAGAACAATTGATAATAGATACAGAGGTGACATATCAAGCTAAAACTAAACAAAGGTCCCTACACTACGCATACATTGATTACCAAAAAGCCTTTGATAGTGTACCCCACTCATGGTTACTACAGATATTGGAAATATACAAAGTAGATCCTAAATTGATACAGTTGCTAAACACAGTAATGAAAAACTGGAAAACCACACTTAATATCCAAACAAATTCAGATAACATCACATCACAGCCAATACAGATTAAGCGTGGAATATACCAAGGAGACTCATTAAGTCCTTTCTGGTTCTGTCTTGCTCTGAATCCACTATCCAACATGCTAAATAATACAAATTATGGATACAATATTACTGGAACATACCCACACAAAATCACACATTTGCTATATGTGGATGATCTAAAACTACTGGCAGCAACAAATCAACAACTCAACCAATTACTAAAGATAACAGAAGTATTCAGCAATGATATAAATATGGCTTTTGGAACAGACAAATGTAAGAAAAATAGCATAGTCAAGGGCAAACACACTAAACAAGAAGATTACATATTGGATAACCACAGTGACTGCATAGAAGCGATGGAAAAAACAGATGCCTATAAATACCTAGGATACAGACAAAAAATAGGAATAGATAATACAAATATTAAAGAAGAACTAAAAGAAAAATATAGACAAAGACTAACAAAAATACTGAAAACAGAATTGACAGCAAGAAACAAGACAAAAGCTATAAATACTTATGCTATACCAGTATTGACCTACTCATTTGGAGTAGTGAAATGGAGTGACACAGACCTAGAAGCACTCAATACACTTACACGATCACAATGCCACAAATATAGAATACATCACATACATTCAGCAACAGAAAGATTCACATTAAGCAGAAAGGAAGGTGGAAGGGGATTTATAGATATAAAAAACCTACATTATGGACAGGTAGACAATTTAAGAAAATTCTTTCTAGAACGAGCAGAAACTAGCAAAATACACAAAGCAATCACTCATATAAATACATCGGCTACACCACTGCAGTTTCATAACCACTTCTACAACCCTTTAGATCACATAACATCAACAGATACAAAGAAAGTAAATTGGAAAAAGAAAACACTACACGGCAAGCACCCGTATCATCTAACACAGCCACACATAGATAAAGACGCATCCAACACATGGCTAAGAAACGGCAATATATACAGTGAGACGGAAGGATTCATGATCGCAATACAGGATCAAACAATAAACACCAGATATTACAGCAAGCATATTATTAAAGATCCCAATACCACAACAGATAAATGCAGACTTTGCAAACAACAAATAGAAACAGTAGATCACATCACAAGCGGATGTACAATACTAGCAAATACAGAATACCCCAGAAGACATGACAATGTAGCAAAAATAATACATCAACAACTTGCCATAAAACATAAACTAATAAAACAACATGTTCCCACATACAAGTACACACCACAAAATGTACTGGAGAATGATGAATACAAATTATACTGGAACAGAACGATTATAACAGATAAAACAACACCACATAACAAGCCTGACATTATACTCACCAATAAAAAGAAGAAATTAACACAACTAATTGAAATATCCATACCCAACACAACAAATATACAGAAGAAAACAGGAGAAAAAATTGAAAAATACATCCAACTGGCTGAGGAAGTCAAGGACATGTGGCATCAGGATAAAGTCGACATTATCCCAATTATACTATCAACTACAGGAGTCATACCTCACAATATCCACCAGTACATCAATGCAATACAGCTACATCCAAACATATATATATACAACTACAAAAATCTGTAATTATTGATACATGTTCAATTACCCGAAAGTTCCTAAATGCAATATAACATATACCATACAGTTACAAGGAAGTCACGCTTGACCGAGGTCCGCGTCACGTTCCATTTTTAACCAGACTTAAGTCTGAGAAAAAAAAGTCAATAATAATAATAATATTCATTGAGATCTCAATAGGCAATGACCTCTACAAAAACATTTAAATGGACAACGGTAAAAAAATATATAAATTTTAAACACCCAACTGGCTTCAACAAGCAGTAAAAGTAATTTAACAAAACCAGCCCAAATAATACTGGTAGTTCACAAACTGTGCTCAACCCGACAGACAGGAGTAATTGTGGTACAGACAGAAAACTTCAGCAATGTTGATAGCGTGATTTTAAACTGAGATTACTGAAGCTACTTCCATTAAAGACGAGCTAAATTAAATGAGCTCACATGGCTTCAAATAAAGAGCAGAGAGTAAAACTGAACTCGGGTTCATCCTGAGTAAACATATTAAGGAAGCAAGTCAAACAATACTCTTAAATTATCAACAGGGCTCAAACTGACATAATTTCACCAATGTAAGTTAGTCTAACAAGTAAACTCTTTCGATGAAACTAGGATTAACTCACGCATAAAGTACATACTATGATGAACCCTACAGCACAATGGGTAGCTCCAAATAACATCTAGTACGGTATACACATTAAGACGCTCACAAAACTAATTCCTTAAACGTTCAGCAATCCCACTTTGCCTGAGATTCGTGTAGACACCAAGTAGTAGAGGCCGTCGTCCAACAAATCCAAACTTCCTTCTAGGTCATATAAGTTCGTAGAACGCAGCAATCACACGTTTGATCAAAGCAATATTCAACAATGGTAAATTCTCATAGCAGCCATGAAGCAGATGGTTCACGGATCTTCCATGGCCATCCTCCAGCCTTCGGTGGTAAACGACTGAGAGAGCTCATATACAGGGTGTTACAAAAAGGTGCGGCCAAACTTTCAGGAAACATTCCTCACACACAAAGAAAGAATGTTTTGTGGACATGTGTCTGGAAACGCTTACTTTCCATGTTAGAGCTCATTTTATTACTTCTCTTAAAATCGGATTAATCATGAAATGGAAACACACAGCAACAGAACGTACCAGCGTGACTTCAAACATTTTGTTACAGGAAATGTTCGAAATGTCCTCCGTTAGCGAGGACACATGCATCTACCCTCCGTCGCATGGAATCCCTGCTGCGCTGATGCCGCCCTGGAGAATGGCGTATTGTATCACAGCCGTCCACAATACGAGCTCGAAGAGTCTCTACATTTGGTACCGGGGTTGCGTAGACAAGAGCTTTCAAATGCTCCCATAAATGAGTCAAGAGGGTTGAGGCCAGGAGAGCGTGGAGGCCATGGAATTGGTCCGCCTCTACCAATCCATCGGTCACCGAATCTGTTGTTGAGAAGCGTACGAACACTTCGACTGAAATGTGCAGGAGCTCCATCGTGCATGAACCCCATGTGTCGTACTTGTAAAGGCACATGTTCTAGCAGCACAGGTAGAGTATCCCGTATGCAATCATGATAACGTGCTCCATTGAGCGTAGGTGGAAGAACATGGGGTCCAATCAAGACATCACCAACAATGCCTGCCCAAACGTTCACAGAAAATCTGTGTTGATGACGTGATTGCACAATTGCGTGCGGATTCTCGTCAGCCCACACACGTTGGAATGAAGCCTCATCCGTAAAGAGAACATTTGCACTGAAATGAGGATTGACATTGTTGGATGAACCATTCGCAGAAGTGTACCCGTGGAGGCCAATCAGCTGCTGATGGTGCCTGCACACGCTGTACTTGGTACGAAAACAACTGGTTCTCCCGTAGCACTCTCCATAGTGACGTGGTCAACGTTACCTTGTACAGCAGCAACTACTCTGAAGCTGACAGTAGGGTTATCGTCAAGTGCCTCGTCCATTGCAGGTGTCCTCGTCGTTCTAGGTCTTCCCCAGTCGCGAGTCATAGGCTGGAATGTTCCGTGCTCCCTAAGACGCCGATCAATTGCTTCGAACGTCTTCCTGTCGGGACACCTTCGTTCTGGAAATCTGTCTCGATACAAACGTACCGCGCCACGGCTATTGCCCCGTGCTAATCCATACATCGAATGGGCATCTGCCAAATCCGCATTTGTAAACATTGCACTGACTGCAAAACCACGTTGGTGATGAACACTACCCTGTTGATGCTACGTACTGATGTGCTTGATGCTAGTACTGTAGAGCAATGAGTCGCATGTCAACATAAGCACCGAAGTCAACATTACCTTCCTTCAATTGGGCCAACTGGCGGTGAATCGAGGAAGTACAGTACATACTGACGAAACTAAAATGAGCTCTAACATGGAAAGTAAGCGTTTACGGACACATGTCCACATAACATCTTTTCTTTGTTTGTGTGTGAGGAATGTTTCCTGAAAATTTGGCCGTACCTTTTTGTAACACCCTGTACATGGAACGCCATCTAGAGTGCATGTACCACAGCGAGACAGATGTGGCTCCTTAGCTACAGGCAAACGGGCTATACTGCACGTGTTAAAATGTAAAATAAATAAATCTACTGTTGTGAATCTAACCTTCTGCCCACTTCCAGAATGTTTGCTTCAGGAAGTCTTCTCTATTTACACTGTCAGCATACAAAGGTGAAAATGATTGTCTTGAGCGATATGACTGAAATTATCAGTGGTTGGGTGGTGAGGTCGTGGCGGTACTCAGCTTCAAAGCTAAGTTCATCTCAGCCATACATCAAAGTGCAAAAGCACTGAGGTTATGCACTTCAAAGGAACATGCCCTCATAAGGATTTACACACGAGAAGCTTCACTGTATGTAGTAAATGTGGAAAAATTAAACCACATTTGACTCAAATTCTAGGATGGGTGGCAAGTGTGTTTTGTAAGGAATCTCCCTTGTAACTAGTATTCTAAGAATGAATAGAAGTCTGCCACCTGTTGTAACTACAACTGACCTATGCAATCTTTCCGTTTTGCATACATCAAGATTGGCTTAACAGTTCTGATCTGCTGAAGTAGTAGTAGTCCCCTCCAGCTAGGGTGCCACTAACATAGGCTGTTGTATGCCCACAGGATCTTATGACAGTGAGTGGCCAGCTCTGCAGCCGATTTATCCAGCAGGGGACAACAAACCAGTGAGTCAGGCCACAGAACGACCCTTTCGGAATTCCAGCTCTCCACGCTGCAGGTTTGTCACAGACCTACTTAACTCATAATTAGTGGAAAATTAACATTTGCTAGTACAGGGGTGCTCGATGCAAGGTGGTGTGCGTGTGCATGCGTAAAAAAATCGTAATTATGAACTGTCGGTATAGGTAATGGCTAAGCATCATGTAATAAAGATGCAGTGACACGCACATTGCCAGTTCAGTGTCAAAGTCAATGGGCCCATCCCTTTTCACTGAGAAAACTGTCAATGTTATCGTGTGCTGCAGTTGTGGCTCAGGTCACGAGTTGAAACTGAGAGCTGTGATTTAAACTTTCATTGTATCAACTGTCTAAGTCATTGTCTGAGAGAGACGCTGGCCTATCGCTGGATAGACCGTGTTGCAGGCCACTGTCTTAGTGGAACTAGTGGCTACCACAGTCGCCCGACTTGGCGTCTTACGAATTTTCTTGTAGTTACATCAAGGATAGCGTTAATGTTCTGCATGTACCACGGAAACTCGAAGACTAGACAACACATCACAGCACCTGTTCTTACAGCCACTCCTGGTGCTGTGGATCAAGTGTGATGACGATTGGACTACAGATTAGCTGAGCTCTGTCATGGTTGGATAAATAGAACATTTATAAACACTGTAAAAAAGCTTTCCTTTCACATACTGTATCATTTTACGTCATTCTTGCCTATTTATCTCTATGGATTTTTGAAATGTATTTTTAGATAATTTCCAGTATAAAGATTGTATATTTTTAGGAAAAACACCCAACAAAAGGGAAATATCTTAGATTTTTTTTTTGCCCAGGAGAATAACACTGGATGATGGGACTGAACGTGACAGTCGGCAAGCATGGTCTGGGGAGCCGATGGGGACTGGAAGTGGCGAGTGCCTGGACCCGGGCACACTGGGTCCTCCGCAGTGCTCGTCCAGCCCTGTAAAGCGCACGGACGGTCAGCGGCCCAGGTCCTGCGGATGCACAGGCGGAGGTGGTGAAGTGTCTGGAGCTCAGCCCCAAATGGCGGCAGGACCTTGCTGCCTGGACTGCACTGTGACGTCGGTGGAGTGGGCTCCACGTGCTGGGCATCTGCGGTCGGCTGCCACAACTTGCAGTGGACAGGAAGGAGAGCAAGACTCTCTCCAGGATCTGTCGCGAGTCAGTGGTTCGTATTATCAGTGTCTCGACCTGTCACCATCCAAATTGTGTGTTGACTCTGGCTGTAACACAGCAAATGCCTAATTGAAATGTAAAAAAAATAGTGACTTTGGTTCTAACTTCGCGAAATGTCTGCCAGGTATGGAAGAGGACATGAGGAGGCAGCGACGCAGCCATTCATCCATTGCAGATAAAAATAAAATGATCGAGGAAGAGGTCGTCAGTGTCTCCACCTCTACTGATGCGCAGACGCCTCCTGAGGAAGTGGGGTTGTCTGGATTCGAGGATCTATCAGAAACCACATCTACAAGTGACAGTAATGTGTGTGGCACTACCAGCTTTGATACCAAATGTAATCCACAGACTTTGTCAAGAAAAGGCTGGCAGTTGCAAGTAGAAGAGTTTGAACTGGATACCAGGAAGATGAATCCAGATGCTCCTCAATCAGTGTTGGTCAATAAAAGGGTTAACAGTACAGCAGAAACATTGCAGGCTAGAGTAAGGCTTGATCCACTGCAAGGCAGCGGAGCAGTTATGGATCCTCAACAAGTGCAGTTGAGACTAGAACCGGGGCCCCGAGACACCAGTGAGAGAGCGAAAGCTGGGGATTTGGACAGAAACAGAGTTCAGATAGCACAGCACCGCTCAGGCGACACATCGGCACTGCCTCTGGCCGACGTGACAGCACAGCTTCACAATGTTCAATTATCGCCATCACAAAGTTGTCACAGAGTTCCATTTCCTCTCACTTCTCAGTACAACCCTGCAACAGCATACAAAAATGAAGCAACTGCATCTGAGTCTTTGTTTCACCAACAACTTCACTCTAAACTTTCATCAGTTCAACAAGGAGCCCCAGCACAGCCCACAAATACAAAGTTGCAGCAGCAGAGAATGACACAACAGCAGCAGCAGTCAGTACAAGACACGAGGCACAGCTTACATGAATATGTTATGCCCAGACAGGACAATACTGGATGGAACTCCTGTGCTAACAGACACCAGGAGACTGGTATATCAAGTCCAGTAACAGGTCTAGAATGGGACAGTAACAGAACTGTTCCAGATTCGATGACGAGCAGAATACTGTCACAGCAGAGATACTCATCACCTGCGTTACTCACTGAGGAACGGTCTCGACAGTTCTGTGACAGTGGCACGAGAACACTGATTCCATTCAGTTACTCACAGCACCAGGAACCAGTCGAGCAGAGAACTGTGTCGGGCGCGAACGGTCCTCCCGGGATACTACTTTCAGACGAAATACCCACGCGGGATGGAGAAACTGAGCTACGACAGCCTCGAGGATCCGGTGATGGTACGAGTGTGGCACTATCTGGATTCCTCGTAGATAATGCACAGAGGCTGCAAACCCAGTCTGCTAGCCAAAACTTTCATCTCGGAATGACTTCTTTGAACGGCGTCAGACAGTCTAATTTTTGTGCATTACCAGAGTTTGGTGGGAGAAACTCTGGAACAGCAGAAGCAGGTACACAAACAATCTTGTCAGTTTCCACCGCTCCTGGCTGTTCACGAACAGTGTCGACAGCGCCTCCAGTGTGTAATTCACAACAGACCCAACAGTATTTCCGATGTGAGTCGACCCCCGCCTCAGCTGTAAACACCGTTCCGAACGATTTAAGAGCACTAAACCTGGTGCAAAGCACGGCTCACTGGCCACCCAGAGGAGTGTATCCCGTTCCCCAGAGGTTGCCAGCGCCGATACACACACAGCGTGCTGTCTGGCAACCGACATACCATGCCCCAGTGTCATTTCAGGCCCCTCCACGTTATGTGCCGCTGTACCCACGATATCCAGACGTTCCCAGGCTGCTAAATGCACCGTGGATACAGTATCGTGCCGACATTATCATCCCGTGTACCGTCGTAACGACACCTGTGAGATTCCCCACACCACCCGTCTACTACGCCCCTCCCGTGCAGCCGACGTGGATCAGACCGACGTTCGTGTGCAACGCCCCCCCGGCTCAGAGGTTCTGGCAGTCTCTGCCACGCACGGACCGGGACGTCTCCCAGCGCGAGCCCCACCAGAGCAGACAGGCCGTGAACGAGCGCGTCGCAGCGTGGCTCCAGCAGATGGAGGCGGCCGGAGGGGGCCGGGCCGCCTCGCCGGCGGCGCTGTCCAGCGACTCTGGAGTCCAGGCGGCCGCCAGCTCCGGCAGCCAGCAGAGCGCGTCCAGCGCCGCAGCCGGGACTTCCCCGAGCGAGTAGCACCGCTTCCGGGGGACTCCTCTGCAGGTGCGACAACTAGTCGCCTGGAGCAGAGTGAATGCAAACCGTGGATCTGTTGGAGGCGTGGGCAGGTGATGAGGTACTGCATGTAGCGGTGCAGTTAAAAGCTTGCAAGTGTGACGTTGGACAGGACTCGTCACAGAAGGCGGTTGTGGACGGGTAGATGCACTCGGCAACAGAGAAACTTCTGCCGTGAAATGAAATTTTCGACACAAGAGAGAATGTAGATTGTGTAAGCAGGTCTTTCAGCATTTGACATCCAGAGGTTTAGTTTGAGAACCACTGGTATTGGAAATGTAACTTTACTCTTGATATTTGGTACAAGGTATCAATACACTTTCACACTTCATCCAAGTTTTAGTGATGAGATGTCAGATATAAGAACGACGTATACTTTAAGCCAAACTGACTGAATAATTTTAATGAAAAAAGTTAAAACATTTTAAGGAAAATAGTCGCTGTATTGCAATCAGTTTGTCTTTTTAACTTAAAATAAACCTTTTAGATATCTGATGTATCTGTGGAAATGGATATGTTCCTGTTATTTTAGGAAATAATTGATTTTTCTTGTTTTAAATAAATCCTCACTAGTTTTCTCCTATAGTAAAAATACACGTTGAAGCCTTATCAAGTTAAGGCACGAATACACACTTGGAGATTGGTTCCAGTAGCGAACAAAAGTATATGCAAACGGAACTCTTCTTTATATTTGATAAGTGGACAACAGAACTCAAATATCAATCTGCCACAGCCATTCGATGCGATCTCAAAACTTCTGGAGAAAATAAATGAAGGTATGTTTTTGGATAGCTAGCATGCCTCTGTGGTAAGGTCCATGCCTACGGCGTTGGGTACCGGGTTCGGTTCCCAGCCACTGCAGATTTTTAAAGAGAAGTGCGTGTTCTATGAGCATTTCCGTGAAGCGTAAAGTATATAAAAATGGAAAAAAATCAGTACTACACGAAACTTGTAATCGCTGGGCATTATTTTTTCATTCAGTTAGTCCATACTTTATTTAAATAAAAAACCAAATACATGCTAATTAGCATACATGTCAAAAATCGTTTTCATTGCAAATATAAATTGCGGATATTTTGTAAAACATTGTCAATAAATTGTTTATTTCACCCTTCTCGGAAACACTGGTGGGACACGGTCGCAGGTTCGAATCCTGCCTCGGGCATGGATGTGTGTGATGTCATTAGGTTAGTTAGGTTTAAGTAGTTCTAAGTTCTAGGGGACTGACGACCACAGACGTTAAGTCCCATAGTGCTCAGAGCCATTTGAACCATTTTGAACTGGTGGGACAGGGACCCTTAAAAGTTTACCAAAACTGGGAATCGAAACCTGGTCATCAACACAGGCTAGCATTTCATCACAGAGCCACAGCACCTGTCATATATTTCGTAGGATATCAGGCACTGACATTTCCATTGTGAACTTCATCTTCCACAAACATAAATACAAAAATCCGATTCCTGTTAATATCGAACGTGTAAGGAAACGTGGGAAACAGAATTTTCTCGTAAAAAAAAGGTTGTACAGTAATATGTACTTCCAGTGTAACAGTGTGCCCTCATCTGCAACTACGCTACTGCTTGATAGTATATTTTATTGCCCTCATGACACACAGTCCACTTTTTATTCGGAAACGTAAATCTCAATACTCATTTCATCACAGAAAATGGCTAGTGTGTAGACACCGGTGTCATGGAGGTAAGTCTTTCTCCGTATAGTTCAGTAGAGGGTATCGATGCGGCACCGTCACTGTCAGTTTCAAGGACGTTCCTTGCTAACTTAGACCACGCACGCATTGCCTCTTTGCGGCAGAGGTTGTTTCTGCCACAGCGGCGCACGCAACGTCATTCGGACATTGAACTGCCGTCGCGTATCTCAAAGGAATGAAAGTTCACTTTATATTGGCCGCCCGTCGTCACCGGCGCTAGCTGATGCTTCAGGAAATGTTTTCAGGTTTAATTTTCCCTCTGCAGCGGAAGTCGCACTGCTAGAAACTTCCTGGCAGGCTAAAACTGTGCACAGGATCGGTACTCGAACCTGGAACCTTCGCCTTTCGCAGGCAAGTCTACCGAAGTATGTAGCAGAACTTCTGCAAGGTTTGAAGAGGAGATACAGTCGGAAGTAAAGTTCTGAGGACAGGTCGCCAGGCGTATTTTGCTAGCGCAGTCGGAGCAGCACTTGGCCACGAAAGATGAAGCTTCCAGGTTAGTGGCGATCCCCAGGCAGCCAGGCTCCGCCGCAGAGTGAAAACATAATGGAACCAGCAGCTGATATCCACTACATGCACAGTGTGTGTCTTGTAGGTACCCTGAGGAAGGCATGGCGGTTATCGCTCAAACCAGTTTTCGGTTATACCAGTTTTCGGTTATACCACTTTTCGGTTATACCACTTTTCGGTTATACCACTTTTCGGTTATACCACTTTTCGGTTATACCACTTTTCGGTTATACCACTTTTCGGTTATACCACTTTTCGGTTATACCACTTTTCGGTTATACCACTTTTCGGTTATACCACTTTTCGGTTATACCACTTTTCGGTTATACCACTTTTCGGTTATACCACTTTTCGGTTATACCACTTTTCGGTTATACCACTTTTCGGTTATACCACTTTTCGGTTATACCACTTTTCGGTTATACCACTTTTCGGTTATACCACTTTTCGGTTATACCACTTTTCGGTTATACCACTTTTCGGTTATACCACTTTTCGGTTATACCACTTTTCGGTTATACCACTTTTCGGTTATACCAGTTTTCGGTTATACCAGTTTTCGGTTATACCAGTTTTCGGTTATACCAGTTTTCGGTTATACCAGTTTTCGGTTATACCAGTTTTCGGTTATACCAGTTTTCGGTTATACCAGTTTTCGGTTATACCAGTTTTCGGTTATACCAGTTTTCGGTTATACCAGTTTTCGGTTATACCAGTTTTCGGTTATACCAGTTTTCGGTTATACCAGTTTTCGGTTATACCAGTTTTCGGTTATACCAGTTTTCGGTTATACCAGTTTTCGGTTATACCAGTTTTCGGTTATACCAGTTTTCGGTTATACCAGTTTTCGGTTATACCAGTTTTCGGTTATACCAGTTTTCGGTTATACCAGTTTTCGGTTATACCAGTTTTCGGTTATACCAGTTTTCGGTTATACCAGTTTTCGGTTATACCAGTTTTCGGTTATACCAGTTTTCGGTTATACCAGTTTTCGGTTATACCAGTTTTCGGTTATACCAGTTTTCGGTTATACCAGTTTTCGGTTATACCAGTTTTCGGTTATACCAGTTTTCGGTTATACCAGTTTTCGGTTATACCAGTTTTCGGTTATACCAGTTTTCGGTTATACCAGTTTTCGGTTATACCAGTTTTCGGTTATACCAGTTTTCGGTTATACCAGTTTTCGGTTATACCAGTTTTCGGTTATACCAGTTTTCGGTTATACCAGTTTTCGGTTATACCAGTTTTCGGTTATACCAGTTTTCGGTTATACCAGTTTTCGGTTATACCAGTTTTCGGTTATACCAGTTTTCGGTTATACCAGTTTTCGGTTATACCAGTTTTCGGTTATACCAGTTTTCGGTTATACCAGTTTTCGGTTATACCAGTTTTCGGTTATACCAGTTTTCGGTTATACCAGTTTTCGGTTATACCAGTTTTCGGTTATACCAGTTTTCGGTTATACCAGTTTTCGGTTATACCAGTTTTCGGTTATACCAGTTTTCGGTTATACCAGTTTTCGGTTATACCAGTTTTCGGTTATACCAGTTTTCGGTTATACCAGTTTTCGGTTATACCAGTTTTCGGTTATACCAGTTTTCGGTTATACCAGTTTTCGGTTATACCAGTTTTCGGTTATACCAGTTTTCGGTTATACCAGTTTTCGGTTATACCAGTTTTCGGTTATACCAGTTTTCGGTTATACCAGTTTTCGGTTATACCAGTTTTCGGTTATACCAGTTTTCGGTTATACCAGTTTTCGGTTATACCAGTTTTCGGTTATACCAGTTTTCGGTTATACCAGTTTTCGGTTATACCAGTTTTCGGTTATACCAGTTTTCGGTTATACCAGTTTTCGGTTATACCAGTTTTCGGTTATACCAGTTTTCGGTTATACCAGTTTTCGGTTATACCAGTTTTCGGTTATACCAGTTTTCGGTTATACCAGTTTTCGGTTATACCAGTTTTCGGTTATACCAGTTTTCGGTTATACCAGTTTTCGGTTATACCAGTTTTCGGTTATACCAGTTTTCGGTTATACCAGTTTTCGGTTATACCAGTTTTCGGTTATACCAGTTTTCGGTTATACCAGTTTTCGGTTATACCAGTTTTCGGTTATACCAGTTTTCGGTTATACCAGTTTTCGGTTATACCAGTTTTCGGTTATACCAGTTTTCGGTTATACCAGTTTTCGGTTATACCAGTTTTCGGTTATACCAGTTTTCGGTTATACCAGTTTTCGGTTATACCAGTTTTCGGTTATACCAGTTTTCGGTTATACCAGTTTTCGGTTATACCAGTTTTCGGTTATACCAGTTTTCGGTTATACCAGTTTTCGGTTATACCAGTTTTCGGTTATACCAGTTTTCGGTTATACCAGTTTTCGGTTATACCAGTTTTCGGTTATACCAGTTTTCGGTTATACCAGTTTTCGGTTATACCAGTTTTCGGTTATACCAGTTTTCGGTTATACCAGTTTTCGGTTATACCAGTTTTCGGTTATACCAGTTTTCGGTTATACCAGTTTTCGGTTATACCAGTTTTCGGTTATACCAGTTTTCGGTTATACCAGTTTTCGGTTATACCAGTTTTCGGTTATACCAGTTTTCGGTTATACCAGTTTTTTCGTCTCCAGTTCAACCTGTCTGTTAAAGCCGTTCAAAATAAAGTTTCTAAGATAACCGGCTGTCGGTGTTTTATTGCTATTATTTCAAAGTAATGAACGTAGACTCCAACGAAATATTGAAAAATTCTAATGAATGTGAAGGAAGAGGCTATTTAGATTGCAATAAATTTCCACATTGTTATGCTACTGATTCTGCTATAAATTTACTTGCGTTTGTATTGCAAGTGTATCTAATATAGTGCCATGCAAAACTTAAAAGCCGATTATCTCTGTAAATTATTGACGAACATCAAAAACAATCTATTTTGTGGCAGTTCTTAACTGTGTTCCACACGCGTTTCACTACGGAACAGGAAGCAGCCTCAGCCATTTTCATACTGCGTATTAATAGCGCGACAATCCGAGCACAACAGTGCAGAGGTTGAGACTGTACACGATTTTTGAAGTAAAAACTACGTAACCAAAGCGTAATTAAGAAAAACGTTGATGGCTGTTAATAAACTTGAACATAGTTTCGTTTAGTGTAACTTAGTAATAAATCTCATACATACAAATGGGACACTAGTGCACATGTGCTACGGTTTCTGACCAATAATCGTGTTTGTGTTTACATCCATTTATCCTCATAATGGAGTACTGACCCCAAGTGTGTTGTAGCGAGACTTAATACCGTAGCGTCAAAATCGTCCAAGAACAAGTATAAAATATCCACTTAAAAAATAAAAATTCATACTTATTCCTAACTGACCGCTTCCATTTCTTCCCTACTAAATATATAAGCCTACACGAGACACAGCTTAATTTCTGAGAAACAGTATTGACAGTAATGCAGAGATTTATATGAAATAGAGACGGAACTGCCTCCCCATGGTACACACAATAGGTCAGAACACTGTTACAGAAGCAACGAAAAATGCATGGCAAATTTAAATGAACGCGAAATACCGAAGATTGGCCAAGTCTCGAGAAACACAAAATTTAGTGCGAACTTCAATGGGAGAAGCATTTAATAGTGTCCACGATGAAAATGTCTCGAAATCTAACAAAAGCACAAAAGGATTAAAGTATATATGAAGTACACAGGCGTTACCTTCACTGCATGATAGCGATGCTAATGTTACCGATTATGGGGCGACTAAGACGGAGTTATTAATACGGTTTTTCGAAATTCCTTCGAAAAAACTACGAAGAAAATATTTCAGAATTAAAATAACCGCTGCGAACTTGAGTAAGGCCGTGTCCTTCGTGAGTTGCAGCTTCAGGCGACAAAACACAACCGCAGGTGTAGTTACGAAAGTGTCCTACGCGAGCGGCGTCTGTGTCGCTGCCTGTCTCCCGCTGCAACTGGCGACGTTTGAATCCAAACGTGTTTGAGTCTTGTCAGTTAGAGATGGGTCGAACTCGTTCATTCCCGTGAAGTACTTCATTCATTTCACTCCTTGCCGTGAAGCGTTCAAATGAAGTAGTTCATTCATGAAGTACGGAAGCCTGGCGAAGTTGTCCAGTTCGCCGCTCAGCCGCGGCTACGCTCGCTTCGCCTCGCTCGTACAATAAAGCTTCGTAATACTTCATAATTTTACCAACAGATGGCCGAACTATGAAGTAACGTCCACGCAACGTTTTGCGTCTTACAGCTTCTGAGTTCACTTAAATACTGCATGATCGAAGAGGACAAAGGAAAGATAGAGAAGCCTGTCACATATAAAGAAGGTATTACGTTTAACTTTGCTCGACATTTTCTCACGAAGCGCCAAAAAGTCTTCATCTGCCAAGTGAAACCTTATTTGTTGTATTTATGGACTGAAAACTAGGGTTACTAACGAAATTGTCCAATTTTATGTTCCTTTTAAAATTTAATCCAAAATAGAATGAGTATGTTTACCACTGTCACAGTCTATATACCTACGTTAAGTAATTATTCAGAAGTTTTCCTGTAGATTTTATTTTTGTTGAGAATAATAACCCTCTAAATTCAAATGTAAACTGTCACCTGTAGTCATTGGTACAATTTCAGGTAAAATCCCTCTTTATTTTATTCGGAAAGCAATTTTTGTGTCTGTTCACGCTTATATAATGGCTAGCAACTCGCGATCGCGTAGAAGTAGTGAAATTTGGAGTTTCTTCGCTGATTTAGGTGATGGGAAAGCAAAGTGCAACTGTTGTTGTCAGTGTATTTCACCGCGCGATTCGTCGACAGGCAGTAGAGGGAGGACTGAAGTGAAGGGAGAATGAGTGACGTAGCGCCAATGTAGTGGGAGAGAGAGAGAGAGAGAGAGGGGAAGAGAGTGAGTGAACGAACTAGAAAAAAAGTGTGGAGTGTGCTATCTGTGGAGAGTTTGAAGTACCAGTTCATTGAAATTGAGTGGTTAGTTCACACTTCACTGGAGTGAAGCGTTCATTTGAACGACTCATTCACGAGCTCCCCATCACTATCGTCAGTGCAGCACGCGCGGCAGAGCGACCGCCACGTCTCTCTTCGGCAAAACAGTGGAGCGGACGCGACGGCAGCTATGAATTACTGAACATCAGATTTTAAGGAAACTATTCGGTGAAAAAATTTGATTCTTCCGCAACCTATAGCTTGATAACTTTAAACGGTAAAGGTATGAATTTATTTTCGTTATCCGTCATAGTTACTGTGCTGCACGAAATTGAGTACATAGCTGCATAAAATTTTTAAAAATTTGCAGAAGTAAAATCACAGTGTAGATTTTCCGTATAGTTCATTCAAGGCCATACATTATTGCGTATGAAATGTAACCAATATATCTAAATTGTATTTAACATTGAGACCGGAATACCTTTTTCGTTCTTGAGATATTGGTTGTTACATCCGCGGACTGGTCGCTCGGGGTGCGTCCGAACCTTTCCTGCGTTTCGGGAATCAAGTGGTCGTAAAAATCGCCATATCTCATAAAAGGTTCAAGATATCGAACCGAAGAATTTTGGAAATGACAGCCCGCAGAAAGGACTATTTTATCATATGATTAACACTCGATACGTTTTTGTAAACGCGTGAGCAGAGCCGAAAATAAGACTCCCTATAACTTACACCATGAGGTTTTGTCCAAATTTTCATAGCCAAACAAAGGGAGAGAAACAGGTAAACGGGTTATCAAAGTGACCAGCATGAGGTCTAGTTTGGCATGAAAATATTTAACTACTTGAAAGTAATCAGGGTAATGAACGAAAACTTAATAAGCTGAGGAAAAATTGAAATATTTCACGAAACGCTGCTGTAAACGAAGCGTCTAAAACGTCATCTGTTAGACCTAGCTATTTTGCACATAAAAAGATACATTGGTGCAGTATTTAAATGTCAAAAAGGCTTCCTTGGATAAAGTACGTTAGGAAGGCAAACAAGGAGTCAGCACGATCATGCCTTCTGAATAAAACTTAAAATTAAAAAAATGAAATAAATCAAATATTTTATGAAATGATTTGTGTAAAAGAAATAAGATCAGAGAAACGGTCTGCGTGCCTTTGAATTATGCTCGAAATCATGAACAGAAAATAAGGTGCACCAAACATTTCTTAATGTTTTTTTATTTCATACTTTTAGACAAATCACAACACAAAGCGTTTGACTTTCTTTTCAAAAATTTTGTAAGCTTTACTTTTACAGACTATTTAGAGTAATTGAAGAGCGCTTGGCCTTAGCATTGACTGCTGATAAATTATGTTCGCAACATCAAATATCATTAAAATTTCGTGGTTCATTGTAATTTATTAGGAATTAAATGTGTGTGATATACTGGGATAGGTTTGCAGATAAAGCTCTTTGGCAAGACCTTACAAATATACTTAGCGATGCAGTGTATACAGTATACATAAAACTTAGTATACAGATTGTAACTGAGTCAGTGAAAATACAAGAACAGCCGGGAATCGAACCCACGATCTCTTCCCATCGTGAAACTACGAATTATGTATGCTACCCCTACATCACAGATAGGTTTCATACCCTTGTACCAACCTGTCTACGTGTGTTAGTAGTTAGCATAGTCATTCATGTAGTTGTCATTCCTCCACATTTATTGGCTGTTAAAAGTTCTTGATCATGTAAAAAAAAATTCGTATTTAATTTATTGATGAAATAGTCGAATGCTCCTGTGCTCATTCACGTGTATTAGAATGTCTGATCTTCGTAGTTGATGATATTTGATATTCTCCACGGAAATTCCTCCCTTTGTATATTTCATGCGCAACATCTCTTTTTGCTTTATTTTCTTAAGTAAAGCTAATTCTGTAGCCTTACTCTATAGCTACAGTATTCTATAGGTTAAGGACGCCGTTTTATAGACACAGCTGGTTGGCTCTAAGCAGCCATTTTGTAGCGCGACATGGTCGTTCACATGCAGGATACCCAAAGTTTTCGCCAGATGTTGCTGCTTGTTGCTGGAGTGTCACGTACTATCCAGATGTCGCTCGCTTCTGTCACTCAGTTAGGACACGGCCTAACTTAGTAGATATCTCCAGTGTAGCAAAGCAGCTTAATTTTATGACAGTCAGATTCCTTTCAAAGAATGCTGATATAACAATTCAATAATTTAACAATCGTACACTACCGGTCACTGGACGAAAGATTTGTAGTCTTTAGGTACTAAGTTGCACTGGTCACATTCCTACTCAAAGGGAATAGGAGTAATCTGATGAATTACTGATCCATATCACTAACGTTGCTTTGGAATAGGATTCTGGAACATATCCTGTGCTTGAACATTACGAATTAGCATTAAAAAAAAATCAAAAATATGTTGATTCAAAGTAAGCAGGGATTCAGAAAACAACGTTCTTGTACACTCTTCATCCTTGTGAAGTAATCGGTGCTATTTAAAGTGATGTCAAACTGATTCCATACTTTATTCCCAGGAGAATTTTGACACTGAGCCTTACAAAAGACTTCTAATCAATTGCTTGTCAATGGACTATCGTCTGTTCTGCGACTCGATTCGTGATTTCCTGTCAGATCACGGTTCTTAGTAATTGACGCAAAGTCACAGTGTTAAACAAGTGGCATCTGGCGTTCCCCCTAAGAAGTACTGTCCAATAGTCACAGATACAAAATGATATCTCTGTATGGTGCAAGAAGTAGCAATTAGTCATAAATCATGAAAAGTGAGAAGTCATCCACATGAGTGCAGAAACTGTCGTATCCAAAGTATGGAAAGGAGTTCGTTTCATACAATAACCACAGATTTGAGACAATCGTATAAAGTCCCATTCTCATCATATATCCATACCATTAAGATTATTAGTTTTGAAGAATTCATTTGAATAGAATTCGTTAAACTCGTCATATTTTAGTACTTTCTTATATTGATTTAATGACACTCACTAAGCAGTGTGTCACAACGCTAAAAATGTGCTTAGATAATTTTACTTGCAGTTATTGTAGCCCAGGGAGAGTTTTGATGAAGGCAAATCCAGATAGCAGCTGTTCCTAGCACTCTGTGAATGCACATTACATCTCTTGTTAAATATCTGCACATTTTCCCAAGCATACATTAAACACTTATATTTCGACTAGGTGTTTTCATATTGAATGATATGAGTGGTTTCTACAGAACGCCATGGGTTCTAACCCTAATGTGCATTTGATCTCTCTTTCCGCCTTAAAGCACTCTTAGCACCTCCCCACGGCTACATTGCCTACTGCAGATGGAATGGTAGAGTAGGAAATATTTCATGATTAATTAAAAAATACACGGGTTATTTTGTTGCTCAGCTAATGTGTTTTGCAAGTGTCTCATAAATTTCACTGTTTCATTTTCAGTTTTGGTTAACTCAACTTTTGAGCCGTGGCGGCGTTGTGCTGTGTTTGGATCCTCTGAATAGCGTCCCAGTAGGGATCGCGAATGCCCCACTGATGCTCTGTCTATCGCTGCTTGCGAGTGAGGAAAGTGAGAACGGAAACGACAGTGTTTAGCACCATCCCCAACATGACGTCCCAGCTCTTACCAATCGACCAATGAAAAGTCAGAACTGGAAGGCCAATAGGAAAATGTTAAGTTTCACCTGTGTGCACGTTAAAATAGTTGATCTTTGTTTACCGTCAATAGCACTGCCGCTTCTTTGAAAATTTGCCTACTTCTTTCTGATAAATGTTTCCGTACAAAATTATATTTGCGATAATAGTACCTGTTTGTGAAAATTAGATTTTTTTTGGTATTGCTGTTTTAAATAGGGAAATCAGATACACTTTGCGTGTATGAAGTGCAATGTGAAGCTTCTAGAATAGCTTCCACTAGGATTGTTTGGTGTACCTTACAGCTGAACGTTAGTGCAGTGGTAAAAATAAGCCCTATATCACAAATGCTATCAAATGGGCACCAAATAAATTTTATGCAGTGCAATTATTTTCGCACAGTATAAACGCTTATATGGAAAATTCTGCACACGGATAAAACACAGCTCTTTCCGATCGGCCGTCCAGTTCTGACGTTTCGTTGGTCACGTGGTTAGAGCTGGCACGACGTTGTAGGGATAGAGCAAAACCCTGTGTAGTTTCCGTTCTCGCAGTGAGGCAAAGGCGGGACCGGTGCTACGTTTGGCGAATTGGTCGGTGGTACAATGTGGTAGCAGGTACGGACTGAGGAACCAGACTGTTGACATGGTGGCCGCCCGGGCATCTTGCTGTATTCGGAGCCGTATGCATTCATTGTGGCTGATTTCTGGGTTTTGCGGAGAGAGCACCAGCACTCTGGGTTCTGGACTGTTCTCGCTATCTGCAGTTTGGATTTTGGCGGCCGGAATGGTGCTCTCAGTGATGGTATACGGAGTACTAAAGAAAATATAGTGCTTATTATGTTTACTCCTTCACTGAACCTCGCCTGTGGAGTTCGATATTTTCTTGCAATTGCTGTAACCTATTTGAAACCGCGAGTGTAACTGCTGATTTGATTAGTGATTTCTGTTTGTGTTTTCATAAGTGTTGTACGGGCAGCTGGACTGTTGCAATCTGCTAGTCTCGGGTTACCGAATATAAATTTAGATGGGCCACTGACTGTAGTAGTAAATTTGTCTTTTGAACTGTTCTGCTCCGATGCTGTCGGCTGTACATAATTTGCACTGGTGTTTCCATTTGTTGTTCCTTAGTTTTGTCATTCCCTGTCTGTCTTAAGTTTTGAGCAATTTTGAATTGCTTTTGATGTTTTAAACTAAAGTTCTTGTAATTTTGTGTTAGATGGGTTGAAATCTTAACGGTCTGCAGTCTCAATCTTATCGGTAAATGTTAAGCATAAAGTCCGTGCCAGGAGGGTACGCTTGTATCCATTACTCTGCAGTTTCAGAAAGAACGTTACACGTCCGTTCGTAAATCTGTTACTGGTTATCACAAGCGTCTTATCCTTTCGTATTAGCAGTTTAAGTGCGGCGACAGAAATTTCTGCTTATAATTAAAAGGTTCAGCCTTATTAACTTAGTTAAGCAATTCCTTAACGTACGTTACGTTACTTTGATGGTCTTAATAGGTCTTGAAAGACCTAGGATCTTATTGGCGGAACTCTTGTCTTGGTTCGCAATGTCTGCTGTTTGTGGACAGCTTTTGAACCACGACATCGTTGCTGACGCGGCACTTGCCCGCGCGTACGCACTCGTGTATTTCGGTGGCCGTTAGCTCTCGCTTGAGTTTTGATTCCAGCTGCTAAACAAGTTAAGTTTACCGGTTATTCCATTTTATGGGTGGTTTCAAGTAACTGCCTTTCCGAACCTGCCATGCTCTCTTTTGATCTAAGATAACGAACCAAAGAGACTATTTTCTGTACTTGAGTTTATGAACATTTACTGTACTTCAGTTTTTGAAGTTTACATTCCACCTGTAATTCACTGCTCTCCATACGTTGGACTGACTGGGCTGTACCCTTCTTGTAACTCATTGGAAAATGACCAGACTTAAAGTTGTAAATTTACCCTCTTTCTCGGAGGACTGGTTCTTGTTCTTCGTGGCTGTGTAGTTTTAGGAACCTTCACTTAATTCCACTTTTATACTGGTGTAGGCTTTATTTAAGGGCCTTACGACCGTTCAAAATTTTGGCTTACTGTAACTTATTGTCCACTGAATTTTACGTGTGCTGCCGAGGATGGCTTCGGCCTATGTATTCTGATATAACAGTAGCGATTTCAATTTTTGTTTCAGTTTTAAATTTGCTTACTTCTCTTGTCTTAAAGACTACTTATGGAAGAGAAAATTGCTGTTCATTATTACACATCAGATGCAAGAGAAGATTGTGATTTTAATTACTGTGATTGATATATTTTAAAATAAATTTATTTCTTAAGGACAAATGATTTGCTCAGCCTGGGTAACCCTTCCACGTCTCCCATTCTTTATACAACCTATGTTCAGACATTTCAACTTTAAATATAATTTCTGCAGTTGTTTGTGTTTAATGCACAATTTGTTGCCTTGACACCAGTGACTTGTCTTGTTTTTTTCCTATATTTTGAGATCTTAAAATTTGTCCTGTAATTCTTAGTGTCATAGCAGTAGTAGTAGTAGTAGTAGTAGTAGTAGTAGTAGTAGTAGTAGTAGTACTGGCATTAGCACAATTGAGAAAATATTCAGATAATTAGTCAACTCGGACTGCACTTTCTTGACTGCAGTTAATTTCAGAGTTTAAAATGTACTCATATACGTAATAGTTCAATTTTTAATTGATAAGCTGTTTAGTTTTCCCACATTTATATACTTCTTTTATGCATTGCTTTTGAGACATTACTCAAAATATTTAACAGTAATCTAAGTTTATATAAATCTTGAGTGTACTGTTTGTTTGTACAATGCTTTTATGAGTAACGTTAGAGTGACAGTTAAGTGTCAGTTGGATATGTCAGATACAGAGGTGTCTGCTTTGACCAGTGACATACGAAACAGGCGACAGATGCTGTAAACAATGACGCCTATAACGTAATGTTACTCGCAACTTTTCTGAATGGGCTAAGCTACCAGGTGTCTTATGTATCACATTTTTTGGCTTCATCAACCTTCTAATCTAACCTTTAGCTTGAGCTAACCTATTGATAAGCATATAACCACAACACTTTCACATTTGTTGGCTTCGCCAACTAACAACAAAATTGTGAATATATGTGCCAAAAGGTAATGTGACAGCAGCCATTAACATTAAATCGCTGGTCAAATATTCCTCTTGCCGGCCGGAGTGGCCGAGCGGTTAAAGGCGCTAACGTCTGGAACCGCACGACCGCTACAGTCGCAGGTTCGAATCCTGCCTCGGGCATGGATGTGTGTGATGTCCTTAGGTTAGTTAGGTTTAAGTAGTTCTAAGTTCTAGGGGACTTATGACCACAGCAGTTGAGTCCCATAGTGCTCAGAGCCATTTTTGAAATATTCCTCTTGCTTTGTTTTCTCCTTTATTCACTATGATCTAGGAAAATAGAAATACCTGTTAATTGTTTCATCAGTATGCAGTATACAAGACCAATATGTAACTTTAACTTGTTTCTCATATTGTTATGTTAGTCTAAAGTGTTCTATGCATGTCCCATCTTTCTATGGAATTGCAAACTGAGTTTTACATTTTCAGCCATGTTACATTCCCTGATACTCTTAAAGTTCTTAAAGAAAGTTTCTGTGTGCATTGCTAACTACATGAAAAAGACATGCATCTGACATAATGAACTTTTCATTTATAGTGTAATCTGCTTCCATGGCTAAGTGGTCAGCACATCTGAAGGAGTCTGAGTCTGGGTACTGCTAGGAGTTTGTCCTTGGTGAGGAACGGGAGGAGGCTGGAATGGGATGCATTTCACCTACTTGCTTAAAGTACAGAATATTTATGCTGGTTACAGTTAGACAACAGCTGCAGTAGTGAAGTTTTTCAGTTCATCACACTTCAGTTTCTTATGTACGCCTTTAAATTGAGGTCTATGACCCAATAATGTAAATGTATATTGTTTTTTGTGTATACTGGCAACATACCTAGTGTGATGGTTGTTCTGCGGTAGGTAGCATCTGCCTAAGAACACACAATCATAGTGAATTACGTTTATCTTGGAAAGATCATACATTGATATGGAGAAAAAGAATATAATTTTGCTAGAGAAAGGTTATTACCATTCATTTTTTGCCAGTTAAAAAGCTTCAGATTTACTAGAATGTAGGGATGGTCACTGCAGAAAAATATGTAGTGCATATTATAGTGTACTTTAATAGGTATTAGTCTCTAAAGAGACCCCCCCCCCCCCCCACTCTGCTGGTCCAGGGATACGAATAGGCCCGAGGTATTCCTGCCTGTCGTAAGAGGCGACTAAAAGGAGTCTCAAGCGTTTTGGCCCTTATGTGATGGTCCCTTGGAGGGTTTGACCTCCATTTTTCAAAATTTTCCCGAACAGCGAGCCAATTGGGTAAGGGCACCTTACCCATCATGCCTTGAGATCTTTAGCCCACTTTCTCGTCGTCGCACTGCAGTCCAGCTCGTTCTCCAGCATGCACTATACAGTGTCTCTTTTTGTGCCGACTATGACCATGGACTTCCTTGCACCTCATATCCAGCACGGTAGCCAGTCCATTGTGGTGGGGCCACCATGTACACAGTTGATTGTAGCTTCCTGAAAACAGGGATCGCTCTGCTAATGCCTGCGCCATTAACTCCCCACATATGCCAAGGAGTAGATGCCCGTCATCCTGGGGCATCGGGACTCCAAGCAATGGCCATCCTGCCAGGTGGTCTTGGCTGCAGCTGGGTGGCGCCTGTGAGGAGGGCCCCTGCTCAGAATGGGTGGCATCAGTATGGATGATGTGTGATGAAGTGTACAACACCATCACTTTCTGGTGATCAGACACCAGCAGTCTCTCAGCATTCCAAGACACAGTACAATGCAAAACAGTATAACCCTAAATAATTCCCCTCGCTGACCATACCATGGGATAAATGCCAGCATAAGGATAGCAGTAAACTTTATTCACTCTGGTACCTCGTATGTATGAGAACTGATGGGGACTACTTTGTTTTGATGAAGCCACAGTTTTTTTGTAGAGTGTTTAGAGGACAAGTTTGGAGAGTTGGAGGGCTTGTCCAACATGCGATCTGGGTCAGTCCTGATAAAAACAGCATTGTCTGCCCAGTCACGGACTTGACTTGCTTCTAACAAGTTGGGAGATGTTTTTGTTGCCATCATGCCATATAAGAGCTTAAATATTGTCCAGGGTATTACCTTCCACAGGGACCTTCTTTTGCAGTCTGACGACGAGCTGCACGCCAATTTAGAGCGCCGAGGTGTTTATTTCGTCTGGTGCATCCACTGGGGTCTGAGGGATAATCAAGTTGCCACCGGTGCCTTCAACTAGGCCTTTGAAGGTGACACCTTACTCGAGAAGGTCAATGTGATGGTCTACCACTCTACTCCCCCAATGTCGTGCTGTAAGTGCTGGAATTTCGGCCATATGTCTTCCCACTGTACTTCCAATGTCACATGTCGAGATTCTGGACATCCATCACAGCCCAATAATCCGTGTGCCCCGCCTCACATTTGTGTCAGCTGCGGAGAACATCATTCACCTTGCTCGCAAGACTGCAGGATTTTATAAAAAGAGAGGAAAATCATGGAATACAAGACCCTGGACTGACTGACCTACACTGAGTCTAAGAGAAAATATGAGCACTTACATCCTGTGGCTACGACCACCTCATATGCCACTGCTATGAGAACAGTTGTAGCCCCATGAGTTCCACAAATTCCAGTCAACTCTGAGCCAGAAGGCTACATCTGCCCCCTTGATGGTGGGGACACCCCCCCCCCCCACCCTGTTGCTCCCACTTCACCTACTTCAGGAGCAATGTCCCCCAACCATCTGGGACACCAGACACTTCTCAGACAGAGAGGCATAAGCCTTCTTTGGCTCCTCTTGGCAGGAAGGGGTCCCATGGGTCACTGCCTTCCCAGGTTTCTGCTAAAAGGAAAGATGATGCCCGTCAGTGACTGAAGTCCCCAAAAGCAGCTGGCCGTAGGGCTTCATGATCATCGTCAATCCTGGAGACCAGACCCTCACAACCAAAGAAACACAAGGAGCTGCGAGAAAAGTCTAAAAAGAAGACCTTTAAGACCAAGGAAATTGTGGTGGCACCCACACAACTGCTACCTACAAACTGTGCATCTGGGGACAGGGAAAAATTCTGGAGTCCACTGAGGACCTAGATCTCGCTGGACCCTCAGACACAATGGATATAGATGGCTCAGGCAATAAGGCAGTGGCAACAGGTGACTCTGCAGCATAAACTGCCTCATTGAATGTTCCATGCCTTCCCAGTCTCACGATGACATCCTCCAGTGGAATTGTGGCGTTTTTTTCCACTACCTGGCTGAGCTACGGCAACTGTTAAGCTTTACACCTGCTTTCTGCATTGCCACCTAGGAAACCTGGTTCCCGGAAATGCAGACCGCTGCCCTCTGCAGCTATAAGGGCTATTACAGGAACCATAGTGACTATAATAGTGTCAGGTGGAGTTTTCGTTTATGTCCTAAACTCAGTGTATAGTGAACCTGTGCCCCTTCAAACCCTTCTTGAAGCTGTGGCTGTCAGAATAAGGCAATGCAGGCAATAACTATCTGCAAAGTATATCTTCCTCTAGATGGAGCAGTGCACCTGAATATATTATCCACACTGATTGATCAACTCCCTAAACCTTTCCTACTTCTGGGAGATTTTAATGCCCATAACCCCTTGTGGGGTGGCACCGTGCTTACTAGCAGAGGCAGAGGTGTCGGAACTTTACTGTTTCAGCTTGACCTCCGCCTCTTACACATTTCAGTGTGGCTTGTGGTAGCTACTCGACTATTGATTTATCCATTTGCAGCCCAGGACTTCTCCCATCTACCCACTGGAGAGCACATGACGACCAGTGTGGTAGTGACCACTTCCGCATCTACCTGTCACTGCCCCGGCATCAGGCCCACAGACACCTGTCCAGATGGGCTCTAAACAAGACAGACTGGGAAACTTTCACCTCTGTGGTGACCGTTGACTCTCCCCCATACGGTAACATCGATGTGATGGTTGAGCAAGTGACTACAACAATCGTTACTGCGGTGGTAAACGAGATCCCTCGCTCTTCAGGGTGTCCCTGGCGTAAGGCAGTCCCTTGGTGGTCGCCGGAAGTAGCTGAGGCAATTGGCGAGCATTGGCGAGCTCTACAGCGGCATCCTTTTCTGGAGCACCTCATAGCCTTTAAGGGACTCCGTGCCCGTGTTCGCCGTCTTATCAAAAGACGGAAGCTGGCTTGTTGGGAGGTGTATGTGTCGACCACTGGGTGCCATACATCACCTTCCCAAGTTTGGACAAAGATCGGATGGCTTTTTGGGTATCGGACCACTACAGGTGTCCTTAGCATTTACATCAATGGCGAGTTATCTACAGACACAAGTGCGATTGCTGAGTGCTATGCTTGAGTCTCTACATCGGAGAGCTACCCCCAGCCTTTCGCACGCTCAAATGGCGGATGGAAAGTAAAGTCGTCTCGTTTATCACACACCACAGTGAATCCTATAACGCCCCATTTACAGAATGGGAGCTCATCAGTGCCCTTGCACATTGTTCCAAAACAGCTTCTTGGCCAGATTGTAACGCTTCCGCCCACTCGGACGTGCGTTAGCTCTATAAAGCCTGTACTGTAATAAGTTCACGGGCTTCACCTTGTAAACAAGAATTTTAGTACAAAAGTTGACCGCGTGTACCTAATGGAAGCAAAATCGGACCTATACTCAGTCAGTAAATACAGTGATGCGTCAAGCAAATGTAAAGTATAATTACGCGTTCGCACGGACAAGAAGTACACACAGGAGATATTACCAATTATTAATAATTCAGTCGCCAGCCTAATTAGGCATTGAGTGAGTTTTTCCTTGTACAAGTGGGAGCATGTACAAGCATAATGACACGTAGTAATGTTGCGTTTTATGGCAAAATTTGGAACCAGAAAGAATCTACTGAACTAAGGTTTTCTTCTTTTGTACTAATTTGGACGAGCTAAAATTACACAAAACCACACAGCAATGATTACTACGAACTGCATTTTGTATGTTGATCAGACTGAAATCGGGCATAGATTACCCTAGGATTAGCAATTTTGAAAGGACACATACAATGTCACTATTAAAATTGGAAAAAACACTAATACACTTAGGTTTGATATAGAAATTAACTTTACTGTTCAAATCTGATCAGTATACTTCAAGATGTGAAAGGACAAGAGAAGGGGGGACCCTGAAACTGTTATGGTCGTTATACTGAAACTATTAAGTCCTGAAGGTAATTTAACACTCAAAATTATCAATCTATGGATAACTACTCTTTTCTCTTATTTCTGAATTATTTAATGGTCATTATTTCTGTCTCACATTAATTACATAACATCGCTAACTCATTTCAAAAAACTCTCTTCCAATATAGACATACTTTTGTTCTTTATCAACATTTGCAATAACACACTGAAATTTAGACTTCTTTATAGTATAGCTTTGTCTGCTGATAATTCTCGTTAATACTATCTTTAAACTTTCAGTTCGAGATACTCGGGTTGCACAATATGTGGTAAGGACCCTGTCTAGGTCAGTGATAAGGATAAGTAACGGCTAAGGCGATTCTGGTAAAAGTCACGTTATTATTGAACAGTTAGAAACAGTTTCGACACTGGTCCACACAGATACACTTCTAAAGATGAAATAAATGTTTGACCTGTGCAAGTCGGTGTGGCGGTTGGCGGGCAGCGAGATAGCGAGAAGCACAGCACACATACAAGCACGGCTAAGGCTCTCACTGCATCGGCACTTTTCTTCTTCTTAGCGTCGTAATCTTTCCAATTTTGTGCCTAAGAATATAGCCATGCCAAGTAGTCATCGGAATCGGCACATCCGAGGCTCATTGAAAACCACTTTTCCTGGATAGCCTCCTCGGTACAGTACATGTTCCTCTGACCGATGCCCAACTCCGACTGTAATACTGAGCCCGTTGTGCCGAACCGCGCCAGTGTGCGTTTCCCGCGCTCGCCTACCTCCACCTTTTCCTGCTCCCCTACAGGTAGGGTATTCACCACAGGTTTTCTACTACACATATCCTAATGCATTACCTACGTATGGACCAAGTGTATAAATTACAATTTTCACCTTAAAATCTAACATAAATAATAACATTCATTTCAAAAGTTGCTCACAGTTTCTTTAACATGACACGAAAAGAAATTCAAAACATTGCTTACATTAATTTACCGAAATTCAGAAAGAAAAATTTATCTAAATTCATAAAGAAAAAAATTATTATATGTACAGTTGTCGTTACAAGATAGGATCCATGGTCAGATGTTTGAACATCTCTCATCTGACTACAAGCAACATCTTATCAACTGGATCCGGTTTGATGGTGTCTTTCCATTGCAATGGCGGGAGAGCACCATCATTCTGGTGCTCAAACCCGGTAAAAACTGGATTTGTGTAGATAGCTATTGGCCCATCAGCCTCACTAACGTTCTTTGTGAGCTGCAGGAATGTATGGTTTGTCAGTGGTTGGAAAGATCTTAAAAATGCCAAAATGTTGTTTCTCTAGCAGCAGATATAGATTTGATTGTATCAGCAATCCAACATTAGAGTCAAAGAACTGTAACTGAAGAACAATGCTACTGCATGGTGCAGAAAGGTTATAAAAAACAGTTATTGGGATTTATCATCCACCAAAGGATGAGGTGGAGAGCTTCATGCATATATTTAGTTAGATATTGGGATGTTATGGTCCCAGTCATCTGCCAGTTCAGGAAAAATCTTGGAATATGTCTGAGGTATATGCAGCTAGCAGAATATGTAATCACAAGCATCCCAAAAATGACATTGTGAAGATAACTACAGAGGATTGTGATGAGTCAGAAGACAAACTGTCCAAATTATGATATGCTAAGACATTTTAACTTTTTCTGTCGTGTTAAGGAAATGCACTGTAGCAACCTATAAAAAAGCTGCAGATATACCAGACCTCTAACAAATATGACAAAACTCAGGCAAAATACCTAGGGCTGGGGTGTGCTAGAGAAATCAAAGCAGCAGATTTTAAAGAATAAATATAATGAAGCCAAGAAAATCTTCTGGAAAAAACTTTCAAACCTAAGAATATATACAGCAGAGAAATAGCTCAATCAGCCAGTACAGTGAAGACCTCATAGAAAATAGCAAATAAACTTTGCAAAGCTAGAAACTGAAATTGTAAACATCAGATATGAAGGAAACATAAATATCCCAGTGGGATCTGGAATGCTATTAATAAATATTTTATATCTGTAGCTGTCAGTCCATTTAATCCCACAAACCTGGGTAGCTAGGAAAAGCTGTGCCCCATTGAAGAGCCACCTCTTGAATTCAAAGGAGTAACTGAACAGAAATAGGCAGGTTAATAAATAACCTAAAAAGCAAGTAATTACCAATTTATCAGCCATTTTATCATACACATAATATAGTAAAGAGAGAGAGAAAACATGATTCAAATTTTTAACAATTATGGGAAATAAGTTTCTTAATTGCTTTAACATTTTGTTTTCTTTTTACATGCAAGCTGAAAAAAACGAAGGTTTATATAGAAAAATCAAGATTAGCACTATCTGTTTAGATAGCAAAGAAATTCATCAACATTATAGCAACTTTGACCTAATAGTAGTCTAACTCTTTTTTAAATATAATTTCTGTGTGCTTGTTATTTTGGTACAGGGCTTTTGAATGTGTGTTTCTATGAAAATCATGCCTGTTTCTGGTTTGATAGTTGTCCTTCACTGTTAAGAGAAGAGAATTCTTGATTTGACTTCGGGAAACATATTGATTCATAGATGAATAAACTATGGAGAGTCAAAATTTTCAACTCCTTAGAGTCCTCTACATGGATCTCTGTAGGCAACACCCTTCAGAATACAAATAGCTCTTTTGGAGCTTAAAACAACTTTTTGTGAAACCTGTATTCCCCCAAAATATATCATCTTGGATTACTATGTATGTAATAGTAGTAGGCAAATAGTACTGTTTCAAAATTGCAGCTTTCTGCTTTCTTAGTATATTACAGTATTTACTAAGTTTTTTGTTCAATAGTTAAACATGTTTTTCCCATTAAGTTATTGTCCAGCTATACACCTAAAAATTTTGTAAAATAAGTTTGTGTTATTACACTTTTCCCAGTCTCTACTGTTATATTACTTTTTATTTTGTTCCTTATATGCCTAAAATTCGTGCAAGTGGTTTTTCGTCATTTATAATTAATTGTCCTTGAACTATTAACCTGCCTCATTCGTTGTTCAATTTTCTTCTTGTAGGTCAGCTTCACTAACTCACTTGATAAAAAGGCTCTCATCTGCAAAAAGTACTGATTCTGCTCATTAGATGGTTACGAAAATCATTAATAAAAACTAAGAAGAGCAGAGGGCCTAGAACAGAACCCTGAGGTACACCACAGTTGACTTTGATATGTTAAGTAATATTTAAACACTGATATCTGTTGGACAGACATGATTAAAACCAGTTATATGCTTTTCCACAGACTCTATAGCAATACAGTTTCTCTAGTAAAGTATTGTGGCTGATGAGGTCAAATGCCTTGGATAGATATAAAAATATTCCACAGTTTAAGTCTTCATTATCAGTTGCTGGTAAAACCTGTTCCAAGAAGTGATATACAGCTGTCTCTATAGACCTGTTTTTCCTGAACCCATTCTGTGCATAGGCTACAATTTTGCATTTGTTTAGGAAACTCAAGTCTCTCATACATAATCTTCTCAATTACTTTAGCAAAACCTGACAGTTGTGACAATGGTCTATAATTTCATATGGTATATGGACACTTTTTTTTATAAAGTGACTTTGTTATTGATTTTTAAGTGCAGAAAGGAATTCCCCAGTTTTAAATGATGTATTAATACTATCAACTATTTCAGTTATTATGTTTGCACTATGTTTTATGACCTTATCAGGAATACTACTGCATCCACAGTACGTTTTTTCAGCTTATTAATTGCATTTCTTACCTCTGAATGCGTAACTAGGTACAAAACATTTTTATTCATGTGAACTTTTGACTTTTTGAGTTCCCTAGGTTGTTGATGAGATTTTGAGCAGTGTCAAACATCTAGGAAATGCATAGTCTTCAACTTTTCCTCCCTTTTTTATGATAAGATTATTGTTTGTCACTTTCGATTTATCATTGTTATGGTTTATGACCTTCCACACTGATTTGGTTTTATTGCTGTCATTTTTCATAGTTAAATCATTGTTCCGTTTTTTTCTGCATGAATAAGTTTCCAGTAGACTGTTCTGTAGCATATAAGATGTGGCTTTAATGCTGCATTATGCTGTGAATGCCAATCCAGATTTCTAAGAGTACCTGCAGATTTCTTAATTCCCGCAGTTAACCATGAATTAAGTTTGAGCTTTTTACTTTTCTAAGGGGGAAAGTGACATCAAAGCAGTATTTATAATCAGAGAAAAATGACTCATATTTAGAGTCTACAGCTTTGTTTGGGTCTGTCCCATTCAACACTACAGAACATGATATGAAAATTCCAAAGGCTACTTTCATTAATGTATCTTGTTTCTATGTAGTTTCCACTGCTGTGTTTTTTCCTAACCATATTTTTTAGTAAGAGCTTGATTGCCATGCAGTCAGAGAAACCAGTATCTGTTCCTTCAACTTCATAACTACAGATATCTTTGTTAATAAACACCTGATAAACTGTTGTCTCCCACCCATCTCCATACCTGGTGATATCAGTTTGTTCAGGAAATTCTAAATTGTAGGTCAGGAGATTTAGCAATTGATCCTTGTGTGCATTACTATTACTTCTAAAAACGACAAACCCAGTACAATTGTTGATTTTGACCTAAGTCTCAATTCATTCATTAGATCAAGATTTTTTAAAAATAAAGGAATATTCCCAGAAGGTGACGTATATACAATTACCAAACAAGAGGCAGGCAGATCACAAAGTATTCAAATTCTTTTTCTACACATTCTACATTGCTTAACTTTACTTCTTTAGAATTAAGATTCTAACATAAATACATCCACCTCCACATCTGTATATTTCTCTGCAAAAACTGCTTATGATTTTAAATTTGGGATGGGCTGATTTACATATCTGAGTTTTGTAGCCAGTATCCACTGACACATAAAACAGATATTTGGTTAAAACTGTCACTTAAAAAGACTTAAAGTTCACCCAACGTACTACATAAACCTTGTACATTTTGATATATGACTGAAAACTGATTATGAGATACAAAGTTAAATAAATTATTACTTATCTTAATGCTGCTTTCTTGAGGCTCTTTGGCACTAAAAAAAAATCCTTGATGTGATTTGGCTGCCTCACACTACTACTAATTGGTAGCCCAGAAATTATTGCTGGTGTTGGTTCTAATGAAGTGGTTGCTGAAGTTGGTTGTGGTGTTGGTTGGGCTTCTCGTGTTTTTGCTAATACTGTTGTTGTAGTTCCTGGAGTATTCATTGCTGACACTGTTTGTGGTGCTGTAGATGAAGCTGGTTGTAGTGTTGGTTGGGATTCTACTATTTGTGCTGTTACTGGATTGTGACAGGTGAAACTTAAACATCCTAACCTTTCAGCTGATGGCTCATTTGTGTAGAAGCAAGTTTACAATTCATTGTTGCCATGTTTATAAGTCTTCACATTGTTCTAGGACTGACTTTTATGTCCACATTTTCCTTCCCTGTTTGGCTTGTATTTAGCACCTTTCTGCACTGAAAGGTTGATTCTGCTGAGTTTTCCGTGATATTCTCATTCTGTCAGCAATTTCTTGCTGTATATAACGATTTTCCACAGCAAGTGCTACTATAGCTGTAACTTGCCGAGGTGAAACATCTTTTGTCTTCCATATAACCTCACTTTCTTAGGAAACTCCACGATTTATTCCTATAACTAAAATCATGCAAATTCACAAGCTTTATAATATCAATGTAGCAAGAAGTTCATCGAATAAATAGCAACGTACAGTACACAACAGAAACACACAACATTTCTGTAAACACAGTTTCAATGCACAAACTTAATTTGGAGGGAAAATGACAAATGTTACTGTGAAAAATTCAGCTGTCAGAGTTGCTTGGAAGGGAAATCTCATCGCATCAATCAAATCATTAAAACATATCAATTACTATACTGTTCTCTACTATTTTTACACCAGAAAAATTAAGAGTATCAAGAATAATCGTTTAGTCTAATAATTTGAACACATCTGTAATAAAAAAATTAGTTAAAATACTTACTCATCGGATCAATGGTACTATTCGTAGAACACAACTTTCCCAATGCATTGACATGAAGCACAGTTAAACCAGTACATGAAATGTATGGAAGTGAAACATGGATGATAAATAGTTTGAACAAGAAGAGAATAGAAGCTTTTGAAATGTGGTGCTACAGAAGAATGCTGAAGATTAGATGGGCAGATCACAAAACTAATGAGGTATTGAATAGAATTGGGGAGAAGAGGAGGTTGTGGCAAAACTTGACTAGAAGAAGGGATCGGTTGGTAGGACATGTTCTGAGGCATCAAGGGACCACCCATTTAGTATTGGAGGGCAGCGTGGAGGGTAAAAATCGTAGAGGGAGACCAAGAGATGAATACATTAAGCAGATTCAGAAGGATGTAGGCTGCAGTACGTACTGTGACATGAAGCAGCTTGCACAGGACAGAGTAGCATGGAGAGCTGCATCAAACCAGCCTCAGGACTGAAGATCACAACAACAACCAAGTACAAAAGACTAAATTTCTCAGTATTTACCTAGATCAAAATCTACAAATCAATTTCCTATGTAATAGCATCAGCAGTTCACTTCTAACTAGCCAATTATCAAAAGCAGTTTCCAGACAAACAATTTACTATGGGGCGATTTCTGGACAGATTAATTTTGGGACAGAGATGTGGGGCCATGATGCTAACATAAAACAGAATATTAACCCCGCAGAAAAGAGCAAACAGAACTATTCATGGCATGGGGTGTGAAGACTCCTGCAAGAAAATCTTTGTACATCAAATACCTCATTGTGTAATCCTGTATCTTTGCAAATTACTTACAATTTTGTGGCAGAAAAACAAATCAGCCACATGCTCTGATATGCATACTATAATACAAGAAAGAAAGAGAGAAAGAAAGAAAGAAAGACCGCTACTGCGAGGAACTAAGCTGGAAAAAAAAGTCTGCGCATTAAAAGCCAGATATGGTATAACAAAGGAACTTATTCAAAGTGAAACTGAAATCATTATTGATTGATAAGTGTTTGTAATGTTTGAGTGCATATTAAACTAAACTGAAATTTTAGTTTTGTTACATCAAATCTTAACATTCGTAGCAATTATGATGTAGTATCAAACACTGTAGTCCAAGTAGAGTGAGTGAGTGAGTGTGTGTGTGTGTGTGTGTGTGTGTGTGTGTGTGTGTGTGTGTGTGTGTGTGTTTTTTACTACATATACATGAAATGTACCTGTTCTGTTTATACAAAAATAGTAAATTCTATTGCATCTACTGTCTGAACAAACTTTTAAAAAAATAAAATAACTTGCTATGAGGTTTGCAATAGTTATCTAGGTTTGCAACAAGTTTCTCCAAGTGAAATTCCCTGTTTTCCAGCCAAGTTTTACCATTTTGCCCTGACAAATTTTGAGATCGCAAGGGTAAGTTAAGACGTGAGTTGACAATATCTTTGCAGCTACTGTGCAAGAAATAATAGTACAAACGAGGAAATATCTAAAAACAGAGCTTGGCGTTTCCTCATGTGAGCAAAAATCTTCTGTAATGGACTCTTTTAAGATGGGAAAGCAAACCAAATGGTATGTTTCATTAAGAGCACTGTCGTTATTTTTATTTCAATATAACACAACACATTTTGCGACAAAAATATGCATTTCCTTGGAGTTGCGGGAGATTTAAAGTACCTTCACTGGTTTCAGAAATAACTTCAGAAAAACTGGTCTCTTTAAAGAAGTGTATAAGGCAGGGAAGAATTGTGTATAAAAACACTGTTGGTGACTGCCAATAAAATGTTGGTTTTACTATGATCGTTAGTATCGGTTATTACCCACTGTGTTATATCTATTATTTTACAGGTATTGTACGATGTGTCTTTCGAGAAATATATGAATACATAGCATACAAACTGCCAGCGACTAACAGTTTTCTTCTTCTTCTTCTTCTTCTTCCCGTCCACACTTTCTAAGATATAAACTACATTTTGAAGTACCAAAATGTACTAGAACAAATAAAATGTCTACAAAACGCCACAATGTTCGACGTACTTGCGGTGACACAGCCACAATTCCTGAAATCCATCGCCCAGGGACTTTGGCCTGTTGAGGAGCACCACAGTCCTGATCCACAGATGAACCATTAAAATCCACTGCATTACGCTACATACAAACTAACCCGGTCTGAGGGCAGATCGGCGAGACTATAATACGTTCATCATAAGAATAAACTTAATGTAAACAAACACAAACGCGATGATTGGTCAGAAGCTATAGCACATGTACACTGGTGGTAGTACGCTCTTGGAAGTAGGTCCAACTTACGTATTAGATGTCTTATTACTGAGTTACGTTAAATTAAACTTTTGGATATTCAAATATATTAACAACCATCAACGTTTTTCTTAATCACACTTTAGCTACGTGGTTTTTATTTCAAAAACCATGTACTGTTACAGCCACTGCAGCGTTGTGCAGATTGTCGTGCAGTACGAAAACGGCTGAGGCTGCTTTCTGTTCCGTAGTGAAACATGCGCGTGGAACCCGGTTAAAAAGTACCGAGAAATAGCCTACTTTCACGTTTTTCATAAATTTACGGAGGTAATCGGCTTTGAAGTTTTCACATGCTTCTATATAAAGCAGTTGATAAAGTCCACATTAAACGTGTAGTGCAGTCGATAGTGTAAAGCCTAGTTTACACGACAGTGGGTTGTGCCACTCGTTGCGTGGAATGAGTTGTACGCAAGTGTTTTCATACAGGGTGTTTCAAAAATGACTGGTATATTTGAAACGGCAATAAAAACTAAACGAGCAGCGATAGAAATACACCGTTTGTTGCAATATGCGTGGGACAACAGTACATTTTCAGGCAGACAAACTTCCGAAATTACAGTAGTTACAATTTTCAACAACAGATGGCGATGCGGTCTGGGAAACTCTATAGTACGATATTTTCCACATATCCACCATGCGTAGCAATAATATGGCGTAGTCTCTGAATGAAATTACCCGAAACCTTTGACAACGTGTCTGGCGGAATGGCTTCACATGCAGATGAGATGTACTGCTTCAGCTGTTCAATTGTTTCTGGATTCTGGCGGTACACCTGGTCTTTCAAGTGTCCCCACAGAAAGAAGTCACAGGGGTTCATGTCTGGCGAATAGGGAGGCAAATCCACGCCGCCTCCTGTATGTTTCGGACAGCCCAAAGCAATCACACGATCATCGAAATATTCATTCAGGAAATTAAAGACGTCGGCCGTGCGATGTGGCCGGGCACCATCTTGCATAAACCACGAGGTGTTCGCAGTGTCGTCTAAGGCAGTTTGTGCCGCCACAAATTCACGAAGAATGTCCAGATAGCGTGATCCAGTAATCGTTTCGGATCTGAAAAATGAGCCAATGATTCCTTTGGAAGAAATGGCGGCCCAGACCAGTACTTTTTGAGGATGCAGGGACGATGGGACTGCAACGTGGGGCTTTTCGGTTCCCCATATGCGCCAGTTCTGTTTATTGACGAAGCCGTCCAGGTAAAAATAAGCTTCGTCAGTAAACCAAATGCTGCCCACATGCATATCGCCGTCATCAATCCTGTGCACTATATCGTTAGCGAATGTCTCTCGTGCAGCAATGGTAGCGGCGCTGAGGGGTTGCCGCGTTTGAATTTTGTGTGGATAGAGGTGTAAACTCTGGCGCATGAGACGATACGTGGACGTTGGCGTCATTTGGACTGCAGCTGCAACACGGCGAACGGAAACCCGAGGCCGCTGTCGGATCACCTGCTGCACTAGCTGCGCGTTGCCCTCTGTGGTTGCCGTACGCGGTCGCCCTACCTTTCCAGCACGTTCATCCGTCACGTTCCCAGTCCGTTGAAATTTTTCAAACAGATCCCTTATTGTATCGCTTTTCGGTCCTTTGGTTACATTAAACCTCCGTTGAAAACTTCGTCTTGTTGCAACAACACTGTGTTCTAGGCGGTGGAATTCCAACACCAGAAAAATCCTCTGTTCTAAGGAATAAACCGTGTTGTCCACAAGACACTTGCACGTTGTGAACAGCACATGCTTACAGCAGAAAGACGACGTACAGAATAGCGCACCCACAGACTGCGTTGTCTTCTATATCTTTCACATCACTTGCAGCGCCATCTGTTGTTGAAAATTGTAACTACTGTAATTTCGAAAGCTTGTCCGCCTGAAAATGTACTGTTGTCCCAAGCATATTGCAACAAACGGTGTATTTCTATCGCTGCTCGATTAGTTTTTATTGCCGTTTAAAATATACCGGTCATCTTTGAAACACCCTGTATGTGACTGTAGACACGGCGACACCCCGTATACATTTCAGTTTCGTCGGTTCGTGCGTCCCCGAGTCGTGTCTGAAATGAAACTTTTGGCAGCTGCACGTCGCACGAGTTGTGGTGGAGTTAAAGCTTGCGGCGTGGAATCGCTGCAAAAGAAAAAAAAAAGTTAGAAACCCTGTTTAGATTCGTGACTGGATAAAGAAAAGACGTCAGCTCGGTTGCTCAGCATCCTTGCTGAAATAATTCATAACGGAAGATCAGAGTATTATTCTTTTAATTATCTTCGAATGTCACCAGAACTGTTCACGTTTCTTCTAAATAGTTATGCGATAAGGGGTAATAGTACTGTAATGCACGAAGCACTGTCGCCGAACTTACAGATCATATTGCTTGCATTACAATCGAGAACACTCGGTATGCTATAAGACAGGGCTTCCCAACCTTTTCAGCTGGTGGGACCCCTTCTTCAGTCGAAAATCCATGGCGGACCCCTAGTCAGTCAAGAGCACAGTAACTTTAAATTTTAGAGCGAAACCCATGGGAACTGAAAGCTTCTTAATTCCATATTCCCAATGACACCCCCCGTCCCCAAAGTGTCAATAGCCTTTGGTTTAGAGATGAGTGAAAGCAACTTGAAGGTAAAAAATCGACTTATGAAATAGGTAGTGCACTGAGAAAGCACTGATCCCTGGGGCCGCTTACGTACCAGCGAGCACTGTGATTGGTCGACAAAGCTTGCTCCGCGCATGCGTAAAATGTTTCAGCGCATCTACCGCCATGAGCCGGCGCACGAACGACTCCCGTATTGTTGCGAAACAGTTGATCAGTGAAGCCGCATTCTCCGGCGCTAATCTGTGTATACGTTCTCACTTAGGAACCGCAAAGGCTGCTTGGGAATGCGACCTGAAGTAAAAGTACACACGTTTTTCACACAAAAAAATAGTGATGAATTTGATTTTCACATTTTTATTCAATAATTTTACTCATTATTTTACATGAGTTGGCGAAGGATGACAAGTTGGGAAGCCCTGCTATAAGATGCGGTTTTAGTAGGTGATAACGCTTTTTCATCAACACCAGTAATTATTAACAGCACTTCAGATTTCTTGAATTTGTATGCCTTCCCTCCTGTTAACAATATTCCTAAACAAAGATGTGGCTAACGCGAATGATGGGATTTTCGTCTTGTAGACGAGAGCATTGCCAAAGCTAGAATTACACTTGCTTGTAGTTTTCTTAATTCAGTTGTATATGTGCTCCTAACTCAAATTCTGCCCTGCAGCTCAGATACTGCCAGACCATCTGTTATGATCGCACATGACGTTCTCAGCGGCAGCAATATGTTGCCAATTTTTGTAATCAGCATCACTGAAATCCCACACACACCTACGCAAAGCATAGATATCCTAAAAGCGAACATTATTCCCCGTTCCCCACATCATATTTCACTTTGCCTACATTCTACGAACACACACAACCTCAAAACTCATGAAACTAGTGTCGGCGAAGTTGGAACACGCCGAAAGTGTTTAGTTTCACCAACGAGTTGTGCAAACGCGCGGCGAGCATGCTCAGTGGCCGATAGCGCAGTTGCCTGCAACCTAGTGTCGTAGTGTAAACTAGGCTTTACAGCCTGAAAGCAAAATGCTGTTCAGCGTGCGTTGGATCAGATCTCCCCAGTATCATTTTATTTTCTCGTTCAATTTGAAATACCTACAACTCGCAATTATAGAACTCATATTTTTTTTTACTAATAATGCATGTCTTCTTGTTTCTAATTACATTTTGGACGCGAAATTCCTGTTCCCATTTCAAATACAAATTTTTACTTAATAGATCTCTTACGAAAGACTGCTCATAAAAGTCGTTTAAATTAAGAAAACATAATTCAAGGCAAAAATGACAGAACCAAATCCTCTTCATTTGGACTACGTCCATCATTTTATACCACAGAGGTACACTCCTGGAAATGGAAAACAGAACACATTGACACCGGTGTGTCAGACCCACCATACTTGCTCCGGACACTGCGAGAGGGCTGTACAAGCAATGATCACACGCACGGCACAGCGGACACACCAGGAACCGCGGTGTTGGCCGTCGAATGGCGCTAGCTGCGCAGCATTTGTGCACCGCCGCCGTCAGTGTCAGCCAGTTTGCCGTGGCATACGGAGCTCCATCGCAGTCTTTAACACTGGTAGCATGCCGCGACAGCGAGGATGTGAACCGTATGTGCAGTTGACGGACTTTGAGCGAGGGCGTATAGTGGGCATGCGGGAGGCCAGGTGCACGTACCGCCGAATTGCTCAACACGTGGGGCGTGAGGTCTCCACAGTACATCGATGTTGTCGCCAGTGGTCGGCGGAAGGTGCACGTGCCCGTCGACCTGGGACCGGACCGCAGCGACACACGGATGCACGCCAAGACCGTAGGATCCTACGCAGTGTCGTAGGGGACCGCACCGCCACTTCCCAGCAAATTAGGGACACTGTTGCTCCTGGGGTATCGGCGAGGACCATTCGCAACCGTCTCCATGAAGCTGGGCTACGGTCCCGCACACCGTTAGGCCGTCTTCCGCTTACGCCCCAACATCGTGCAGCCCGCCTCCAGTGGTGTCGCGACAGGCGTGAATGGCGGGACGAATGGAGACGTGTCGTCTTCAGCGATGAGAGTCGCTTCTGCCTTGGTGCCAATGATGGTCGTATGCGTGTTTGGCGCCGTGCAGGTGAGCGCCACAATCAGGACTGCATACGACCGAGGCACACAGGGCCAACACCCGGCATCATGGTGTGGGGAGCGATCTCCTACACTGGCCGTACACCACTCGTGATCGTCGAGGGGACACTGAATAGTGCACGGTACATCCAAACCGTCATCGAACCCATCGTTCTACCATTCCTAGACCGGCAAGGGAACTTGCTGTTCCAAAAAGGCAATGGACGTCCGCATGTATCCCGTGCCACCCAACGTGCTCTAGAAGGTGTAAGTCAACTACCCTGGCCAGCAAGATCTCCGGATCTGTCCCCCATTGAGCATGTTTGGGACTGGATGAAGCGTCGTCTCACGCGGTCTGCACGTCCAGCACGAACGCTGGTCCAACTGAGGCGCCAGGTGGAAATGGCATGGCAAGCCGTTCCACAGGACTACATCCAGCATCTCTACGATCGTCTCCATGGGAGAATAGCAGCCTGCATTGCTGCGAAAGGTGGATATACACTGTACTAGTGCCGACATTGTGCATGCTCTGTTGCCTGTGTCTATGTGCCTGTGGTTCTGTCAGTGTGATCATGTGATGTATCTGACCCCAGGAATGTGTCAATAAAGTTTCCCCTTCCTGGGACAATGAATTCACGGTGTTCTTATTTCAATTTCCAGGAGTGTAGATAGGTATAGCAGAAACATGAAAAACAATCATTTTTCACAGCATCGAACACATCATACAAATGCTGCATTTTTACATTTGCTACTGTACCATTACAATATGAACCCAACAGAGCTGATCTGGAGCCAAGCTGCGGGATTTGGCCCGACAGGTAACGAGACTGTTGAAGCTCCCAGACGTACTGGAACTAACGCAGCTTTTCAACAGGCCACTGCCGAATGCTGGTTGGAAATAGCACGGCTCGTCACAGAAGAAGGAAGTGGTGCGCCTGGTTGGCTTCGTGGATTCTGTTGTCGATAGGCTCGTTATCAACGTAGCAAGTGACACTTCCAGAAATCAAATGTATTTCTCGGATTCGGATAAGGAAGGGGCTAAGAGATTACCAGGCGACTAAGTAATACCTTCAGTGGCTTCACTACAGGGTGTTTATAAATGAATATCGGGGTTTTAACGCTTTATAATATTTATTATATTAAACTTACCGTTATAAAGGATATGTCAAATGAAAGAGCAACTCACAGTTTTACCAAGAACCTCATAAATGTTCAATGTGACCACTGACATAGCGAAGTACGCGATTGAACTTCACTGTACCCAAGCGCTGGATAAGGCCGCAAGGGGCCCAATGACAGGGCTTGCTTTGCGTGACCTCCACGTTCACCCGACCTAACGCCATGCTGTTTTTTCCTCTGGGGCTTCATCAAGGATCGCGTGTACGTGCCTCCGCTACCAGCAGATCTCCCTGAATTAAGAAACCGGATTGAAGCAGCTGTTGTTACAATCACTGAAGACACGCTTATCAACGTTTGGGAAGAACTCTGCTATATATATGATGTGTGCAGTGTGACAAATAGTGCTCATATTGAACATTTATAAGGTTCTTGGTAAAACTGTTTCAGTTGCTCTTTCATTTGACATATCGTTTATAACCTTAAGTTTAATGTAATAAATATTATAAAGCGATAAAACCCCGATATTCAATTATAAACATACTGTATTTAACAATAAAGTGAAATTCTTCAATACTCTTACTTTAGACACAGCTTATACAGAAAATTACTGTGTGGTTAAGTCAGGAATTCTAGTCATTCTTGTTTTTAATTACAATAGTACGTGAGCTAAACGATAACGTGTTGTGGTTATCGTCTAAGGAGCGTATTGTGGGAGATTTGCAGTGTATTGTTTCAGAAAACGAGCGCACACGCACATGAAGTGAAGGGAGCGTATGGCGTCATTGGCCGCTCAGGCCCCATTCGGGGAAGTTAGGCCGCCATGTGCAAGTCTTATCTCATTGGACGCCACATTGGGCGACTTGCGCGCCGGTGATGAGGATGAAATGATGAAGGCAATACCCAGTCCACGAGCGGAGAAAAATCTCCAACATGACCGGGAATCAAACCCGGGTCCGCTTGCATGGGAGGCAAACGTTACCACGCAGCTAAGCAGGCGGACACACGTTTACACGATCACTCAAACACAACTCGTGCACACACGAATGCAGTCTCCGGCCGCTGTCTCTGAGAATTAGATCCAAACAAACTGCTCCTCCCTGCCTCTCGTCGGCAGCTGCTAGGCTCGCGGCAGCACTGACTGCAAGGTGATGGGCAGGCCCCCACAACTGCACGAGTGGTCGACTGTGAAGAGCGGACAAATTGAATAGCTGGCCGGCGGCCATTAGAGTGGTAAACTGACGCGCGGAGTTCGAATATTTATACATCGCTTTTGGTTATAAAATGCCTTCCCTGGAGTTAGGTCGCAAACATAATGCCTGATTTAAATACGTTACTACAATATACTTTTTAATTTATGGACAAACAGCAACTAGTCACTGTTTATGAATTTATCTTATGTGCTACATGGAATCCGCCGTAGCTAAAAGTTATGTACCGGACCCCTACCATTTTTCGTAGTTAATTTACGATAGATGTACGCAAAATGCATCAAAATACTCGAAGATTTACCCGCTACATTAATAGATATTTTCTGACTCTACCTTGCCTTAGATTTTATGACGAGAAGTGCGTTATATATGGCATAGTGCTTTGCCAACTCAAGACCAAATTATCAAGTTTCAACCTAACCTAGACCATGAAAACACTACCGACCAGCCAACTTTCTTCAAAATGATCAGAACATATAAAATGGTATTCTGTCGGTCGGAAATCTTGCCTCCTGACAGTGTGTAACCATTTTTGTAACAGCTGTGGTTTTGAGAAAGGAAACCTGCAAATAGATGCACAGATATTATGCTAATACCGTGTTACAAAAACATTAAGCAAGTGCACTGACATACAAAACAACTTAAAATATTCACATACCTGTGAAATGTAATATTCGTTCCTTCATCGAATTTATTTGTACAATTAATCACTGCACAACTCTTCACCATTGTACTTCTTTTGATTGGAACGTACAGACAGTAGAATTACGAGTAACGAATACTGTATGTACGCCCCAACAAATATACAACGTTGAATCAGGCTCTTCATAAACAACTATACTACACAACACATCAGACTACAACCACTATAATGGCGTCCAGCCGAAGGTTCAAATTATCCCGCGACTGCAGCGCCGTCAGTGAGTCTAGTTATTTTTTACAAGGTCTTTGGTGATGGGAGTGGCGGGAAGGGAAGAGGCAGTAAGAGTGGGGGAGTAGGGAACCCAGCCAGCGACGATGCATGACGTCTCAGTAAACAAACCATTTCATTTACTGAGACAAAAACGACAGTTTTCCAATTTCTTTTCTTTCTTTCTTTCAAATTTCCTGACGTGTTTGCAATTCCCTGATTACCAGAACCTGTGGCAACGCTGTCATCAGTTGGTTGCTACATGCGGAAAAATGCAATAAATAAAGTACTAACAGTAATGTGACACGAGTAAAACTACAAAATGTTTTCTCCGTTTCCAGAATGAGATTTTCACTCTGCAGCGGAGTGTGCGCTGATATGAAACTTCCTGGCAGATTAAAACTGTGTGCCGGACCGAGACTCGAACTCGTGACCTCTGCCATTTGCGGGCAAGTGCTCTACCGACTGAGCTACCCAATCACGACTCACGCCCCGTCCTCACAGCTTTACTTCTGCCAGTACCTCGTCTCCTACCTTCCAAACTTAACTGAAACTCTCCTGTGAACCTTGCAGAACAAGCACTCCTGAAAGAAAGGTCCCAAGTTCGAGTCTCAGTCCGGCACACAGTTTTAATCTGCCAGGAAGTTTTTATTTCTCCGTTTGTAGGTTAATTTACTAAAATCTAGATTGGGGACAGTGCTAGCCAGGGCTCTTTTCCTGCATATCACATACGTTGGGAAGCATTACGAGGTATTTTGAGTGCAAAAATTGAAACCAGAGTATATTCTTTGCAGATTACTTTTAGTTCTCATTGATTAATAAAAAGTTGGTAAAATTGCCATTGTACAACTTTCATGTTTTTTCCTACATTTCCTCTGGAATGAAGGGTGTAGTGATACTTCATTTGTTGTGAACAAAGCGAATTAATTGTATGTCGTGAGGAAAAAAAAACTGTTACAGTTAAAAAAGCTTCAGTAGAGATTGCTATGGTCAATATTTTGCCAGTTTTCAGACTTCGAGCAAGTTTTTCTGAGCACATAGTGCAACCTGTGGTTATATTTGCAGCAAGATTCGACAGAGTTGCTTACAGGGACCACACCCTGCCTATCTAACCCATGTTAATTTAGGCAAGTATTTGATCCATTTCCGAAAAAAATAAAAAAATGATGCAGGACCTTAATATTATTACTGTATGTTACATGACTACTCTACTAAAATCTACTTTATTTTATAGTTTTTAAGAAATACTCAAATTAACAAAAAATACTAAGTTTTTTCTGCACAAAATATTTTTTGTGAACTTCCTAATGGGGAATATTAATGAATGTAGACCCAGAGGTGGCTTTTTATTTTATTTAGAGTCTCTGAAAATTTCATTCATTTATCTATGATAGTTTCTGATATGATGGGGCATACGTACTGAAAATTTTTGTTTGCGGGAAATTGACTTTAAAGAAAAAACTTTTGAAATTTGTTACTGATAGTTAATTAAAACTTCCTGCCGCATATGCTGGCACTTCTTTGACCTCTAGCAGGTCTTCCAGCTTCTTTTTCACCTTCCTGGATGTTTGTCTTGCTTTCTTGGCCGTATTAGAGACGCTCGCGCGCATACGCACATTAGAAATATTAAAACTGTGTAAAGTAACAGAACTGTTGTTTTTCGAAAAGGTATGATGAAAGCAAACATGCTATGCGGAAAAAGTGAAGACAGCTGAAATACGATAAGCAACTTTTGTTGCAAAGCATAACGTTGCGTTTTTAACAGTGGACCACCTTGTGAGTCCGTGGATTTTCCTGGCGTCTTACACTCTTCACGGGTATGCTGCCGGATATGATCGTCTTCACTGCACGATATTTCGGCGATCCATCTGACCGCCATCTTCGGGTGCTATCGCTGAGTACAAAATGACGGTGGAACTGAATCAATTTTTTTTTCTTCTCCTCCTTTATTGAATTTCGATTCCCTCCCAAAGGGGGTGGGCTAGCAGCAGCTTAGTATCCTGGTCTTCAGCCTACAAAATTTTTAAGACATAAGAAACAATAAAAGCAAGCGATAAAATGGTGACTTAAATTGTAAAACGGCAGAAAATTGTGGAAAGTTAAAACATAAAACAAAGGGTTGGCGATTCTAATAAAATACACAAGGAAGCAGGCAGGTAAACTAGTAGACAGATAATTAAAAAACACGGCGACAGTCTGGTTTCTGTTCGCAAGAGATACAAAAATCACACCCAGCGACAGTATGATTTACGTTTGCAACACTTCGGAAAAGACACACAACACTGAACACTCCCTGGAAACACTGCACTAAATAGTCGGCACAAAGATGATGCCACCACAGCCAAGAGCAGATTGGGGGGGAGGGGGGAGGGCGGGCAGGAACTGACGGAGGGAGGGGACTCACAAGGGCGGGCAGGGTAGACGTGAGAGGAAACTGGGAAAGGCAGAGGAGGAAAACGCAAAAGGACTCGGGGGAGAGAAGGGAGGCAGAGAGAGGGTAGGCGGGGAAAAAACAGGGTGGGAAGGGGGAGAGGGAGCCCAAGAAAAGGACAGGGGAAGGGAGGGGGAGGGCATCATCTGGGTGGGGGAGGGCATCATCTGGGTGGGGGAGTCGACAGGAGCCATCTTGGGAAAGGATATGAAGGGTGTAGAGGTGGAGGGGAGGGGGATCAAGGCGGCGGGAGGTGTAGAGTATGCCAATATGTTCGGGGAATAGGAGCAGATGGAGGGAAAGGAATCAGGTTAGAGGATCTGCGTGGGGGACGGGAGGCGTATACGGAAGGTGAGGCGTAGTGCATGGCACTCGAGGATCCGAAGGGACTTACAGAATTTGGGTGCAGGGCCGATAGCCAGACAGGACTGGCGAATCAACACCAGAAACGGTGGCTCCTTTATACGCCGGTGACAGCCACTGTGCGAGAAGCGGAAGAGCTGCCCCCTGCGAAACGAAGAATTTCAGTGCCGCCGCTGGTGGTGGAAACAGACGAAAATGATAAATCACTGTCGACCACCTTGTTCCTGTGTTAAGATATTTACCCTGACTTGGAAACTGCTTCTGAGGTGACTTCAGATTGCACAAAGTGTACCAATATAGTGAAAGATGCTATTGTAAAGATGGAAACTGACAAAATGATTCAGTTACTAAACGACATTACATTTTTTATTCTGGTGGACAAGAGTATGGACATATCTGATAGCAAACATATGTCAGGTTTAGTGAAATACGTGTCACCAATTGCCGGCCGCTGTGTCGAGCGGTTCTAGGCACTTCAGTCTGGAACCACACAGCTGCTACAGTCGCAGGTTCGAATCTTTGACATGAATGTGTGTGATGTCCTTAGGTTAGTTAGGTTTATGTAGTTCTAAGTCTAGGGAACTGATGACCTCAGATGTTAAGTCCCATAGTGCTTAGAGCCATTTGAACCATTTCGTGTTGCCAATTGATGGATGTCTGAAAACATAACTTCTGGAATTGATCCCTCTGGATGCCAAAGACTGCTCGGCAGGAAACCTGTTCATGGCTCTGCAGAGTATGTTGAAAGAGAAATATAATCCAATTGCAGAAGTGGCATGGCTTGTGAAAATGCATCGGTAAAGGTGGGAAGCCGTAATTCTGTAATAACAAGACTTGGAAATGTTGTACCACATCTGATTGCTACGGTATATACCATTCATCTGCTTTAGTTGCAAGCAGTGTGTGTGAGAAGCTAGCTAGATCCTGTGAAGAGTTCGATGGCTAGCTATATATCTGGCAGTGCCAAGTGCTGTGGTGTTTTACAAGAATGTTTTGGAGATGAATGCACACTAGGTCATCAAAAGTATCCGGACACATGGCTGAAAATGACTTAAAAGTTTGTGGCACCCTCCATCGGTAATGCTGGAATTCAGTATGGCGTTGGCCCACCCTTAACCTTGATGACAGTTTCCATTCTTGAAGGCATACGTTCAATCTTACTGGCGTGATGTGTGCCTTACGAGCAGCCGCTCAACCATGAAATCCATTTTCTCACCTCCCGCCTAATGGTCCTAGTACTTGCAGTGGATCCTGATACAGTTTGGAATTCCAGTGTGGTGGTCTGGAGAGATGTCTGCCTATTACACATTACGACCCTCTTTAACTGCCAGTGGTCTCTGTCAGTCAACACGCAAGGTCGGCCTGTACGCTTTTGTGCTGTACATGACCCTTCACGTTTCCATTTCACTAGCACATGGGAAACAGTGGACTTAGGGATATTTAGGAGTGTGGAAATCTCTTGTACAGACGTATGACCCAAGTTACACCCAATCACCTGACCATGTTCGAAGTCCATGAGTTCCACAGGGTGCCCCATTCTGCTCTCTAATGATGTCTAGTGACTACAGAGGTAGATGTTATGGAGTACCTGGCAGTAGGTGGCAGCACAATGCACCTAATATGAACAACGTATCTTTTGGAGAGTGTCCAGACACTTTTTATCACATAGTGAAATAGGTGCTTAAATTATGGGGTACACGATGGCTTGTTTACATGCATGTGTTATTCATGTGCTGGATAACTGGGATGTATTTTCGCACTACTTTCTATTAGCAACTGTTGACGTTAAAGTCTGCGGAACTGGTTCTTTGCGAATTAGAATATTTGTGCACTAAATAAAGCCTACATGTTATTTCTAAATTATATTTTGGTTTATTTCGACAGTTTTGAAGTCCTTTGCCAATCGAGTAAAACATTGATCGGAACTTTCTAAACCTTGGTGTTCCCCCTGAAATGCACAAGATTAGTACACTTCCACCATGTAATTACCTCACATTAGACTAACATCTTGGTACCGAATGTGAACAGTTATTACAAACTATACCGAGAGAATGTGAAAAGGGAATTCATTAACTAAGACTAAATGTAAATGTCGTGTGACTAGGGCCTCCCATTGGGTAGACCATTCGCTGGGTGCAAGTATTTCGATTTGACACCTCTTCGGCGACTTGCGCATCAATGGGGATGAAATGACAACGATTAGGACAACACAACACTCAGCCCCTGAGTGGAGAAAATCTCCGACCCAGCCGGGAATCAAACCCGGGCCCTTAGGATTGACAGTCTGTCGTGCAGACCACTCAGCTACCGGGTCGGACATTAACTAAGACTTAAATGCCTTTATTTCTAAGTCGCAGCAACCAAAGCAACACCAACATGATGAATTCTTTGGAAACTTAAAATTCATAGAATAAAATATTGCATTAACAGCTCACAGAAGGCCCTAGATAAATGATGTATCGTGTATTGCATCAAAGGTATTTAGATCAAATTACCTTAGCAACTGAATAGAGAAGTCTTCCACTTGTGTCTGAGGATAGGGATAACGAAAGTTCAAAAATAGACTTGGATTGTATGAGGAGTTACATCTCAAATTTGAAATCCTTCCAGGATCAGCTGCGTTTTCAAATTATCAGTAAACTTGCTTAACTAGTTCTTTCACTTGAACATTCTAATGCTGAAGTCGAAAGAATATTTTCTATTTTAAGTTATGTAAAAACAAGAAAGCGGAACAGAATTGGAGGTAAGAATTTAAATTCCATACGAGTTGAGATCTTCATTTCATGAAAATGGAATAGACTGTACAAGTTATGAGGAACAAAAACATCAAAATCTTCACAAGAAAAACTTGTATTTAGTGAAAGTTTGTGTGTGATGGGAGCTAAAACAGGGAGGAGTATGTGTTTGGGGAGTAATATTTCTAAAAAGGAAATGCAAAGACGCTGGTAAATATTGAGGTTGTGTACCCTAAACTCCACTACTAGTTTATCTTCCTGCAAGTGGAATCCTATATATATATATATATATATATATATATATATATATATATATATATATATATAGAGGGAATTATTCCACGTGGAAAAAATATATCTAAAAAGAAAGATGATGAGACTTACCAAACAAAACCGCTGGCAGGTCGATAGACACACAAACAAACACACAAAATTCAAGCTTTCGCAACAAATGGTTGCTTCGTCAGGAAAGAGGGAAGGAGAGGGAAAGACGAAAGGATGTGGGTTTTAAGGGAGAGGGTAAGGAGTCATTCCAATCCTGGGAGCGGAAAGACTTACCTTAGGGGAAAAAAGGACAGGTATACACTCGCATATATATATATATATATATATATATATATATATATATATGTGTGTGTGTGTGTGTGTGTGTGTGTGTGTGTGTGTGTGTGTGTGTGTAATGTTTCCCTCTATTATAACTATATATATATATATAATTAGTATGTCTTTTTCTGGGCATCACTTTTTCTTTACTGTTGGGCACTTTATACAGAAAAGGGACATTTTGAGTACCCAGTTGGGGCTTTTGAGCTTTACAGGTTGGCATCACAGTGCTGACTGTTGGTACCATGTCCAAAACGGTTCTTTCCGCTATAATTTTTTCTTGCAATAACAATTGGAGACAATTTACTGTGATTTGTTAGACATATAATTCTGGAGTAATTTTCTTTCTTGTTTCATCTGAATGTCACTATCTTGTTCTAAAACTGATTAAAAGCTGGCAACATTTTCTCCCAGTATTCTAATACGTGATCAATCGAATTTTTATTTGCAACACACTTCACAAATCATTACTTTCTCATAACCAAATAAAATACTGACTAGGGTTCAGATTCATACACTCCTGGAAATGGAAAACAGAACACATTGACACCGGTGTGTCAGACCCACCATACTTGCTCCGGACACTGCGAGAGGGCTGTACAAGCAATGATCACACGCACGGCACAGCGGACACACCAGGAACCGCGGTGTTGGCCGTCGAATGGCGCTAGCTGCGCAGCATTTGTGCACCGCCGCCGTCAGTGTCAGCCAGTTTGCCGTGGCATACGGAGCTCCATCGCAGCGACGCACGGATGCACGCCAAGACCGTAGGATCCTACGCAGTGCCGTAGGGGACCGCACCGCCACTTCCCAGCAAATTAGGGACACTGTTGCTCCTGGGGTATCGTCGAGGACCATTCGCAACCGTCTCCATGAAGCTGGGCTACGGTCCCGCACACCGTTAGGCCGTCTTCCGCTCACGCCCCAACATCGTGCAGCCGCCTCCAGTGGTGTCGCGACAGGCGTGAATGGAGGGACGAATGGAGACGTGTTGTCTTCAGCGATGAGAGTCGCTTCTGCCTTGGTGCCAATGATGGTCGTATGCGTGTTTGGCGCCGTGCAGGTGAGCGCCACAATCAGGACTGCATACGACCGAGGCACACAGGGCCAACACCCGGCAGCATGGTGTGGGGAGCGATCTCCTACACTGGCCGTACACCACTGGTGATCGTCGAGGGGACACTGAATAGTGCACAGTACATCCAAACCGTCATCGAACCCATCGTTCTACCATTCCTAGAATGGCAAGGGAACTTGCTGTTCCAACAGGACAATGCACGTCCGCATGTATCCTGTGCCACCCAACGTGCTCTAGAAGGTGTAAGTCAACTACCCTGGCCAGCAAGATCTCAGGATCTGTCCCCCATTGAGCATGTTTGGGACTGGATGAAGCGTCGTCTCACGCGGTCTGCACGTCCAGCACGAACGCTGGTCCAACTGAGGCGCCAGGTGGAAATGGCATGGCAAGCCGTTCCACAGGACTACATCCAGCATCTCTACGATCGTCTCCATGGGAGAATAGCAGCCTGCATTGCTGCGAAAGGTGGATATACACTGTACTAGTGCCGACATTGTGCATGCTTTGTTGCCTGTGTCTATGTGCCTGTGGTTCTGTCAGTGTGATAATGTGATGTATCTGCCCCCAGGAATGTGTCAATAAAGTTTCCCCTTCCTGGGACAATGAATTCACGGTGTTCTTATTTCTATTTCCAGGAGTGTATAATGGTTTTTGGACAAGATTTTAGCCTTTGCATGTTACCTTTATCTAAAAAGCAGTATACATGTCTGACATCCATCCAAACCTATTCAAATACAACAGAAGTTTGAGAGTTGATAGAATTTAATGCTGTATCCTCCTGTTTTTCACAAAAATTGTCGATCTTTTAGCCAGTTCATTGGACTGTTGTGCCTAATTCATAGTTTCTCACATATCCATCCATTCCACTAGCGCCACGAGTCAAATCCGACGTGACTGATCGAATGAGATCAATAATGGATCGAGGGCTTCTGCGTATTTGGAAATCTAGAGCCTACTCGAATGAATGTAGTGTTTAATAAGCTCTTAAGTTCTCGAGCTCTGCAAATCAAATTTCTATGAAACCCCAACAATCAAAGTTTCATCTGTCAATGTAAAACAAAAACACTGTAAAAACGTTTACCTCAGCAGCAATAGTTTAATCTATGGATATAATATGTCCCCATATTTTTTGAATGACCAATCTGGGGAAAAGCCTGGTCTTATCAGGCAAATATGGTACAAACCTATCATATCTTCTGTATAAATGACCACTCACTCTCTCACGCCTGTCCGCCGCTCGTGGTCTCGCGGTAGCGTTCTCGCTTCCCGAGCACGGGGTCCCGGGTTCGATTCCCGGCGGGGTCAGGGATTTTCACCCGCCTCGAGATGACTGGGTGTTTGTGTTGTCCTCATCATTTCATCATCATCCAGGAAAGTGGCGAAATTGGACTGAGCACAGGTTGGGAAATTGTACGGGCGCTGATAACCACGCAGTTGAGCGCCCCACAATCCAAACATCATCATCATCTCTCACGCCGAATCTGCCTTGTACATTCCTAAAGGATATGTTCCACGAAGTACTTTCCCTAGGACTACAGGCAGCCATACAACAGTAGCTACTTTTGTTTATAAAGTGCTAACATTAGCTGTGAGTTACTATATACTGAAATGTTTTCTCAAGATAAAGTAGTATCATCCTAATACTTGTCTGTATAGTGTAACCCACAACATGATATTAGTGTAATTTCTGAACATGTTGAGATTATCACCAATTATCTGGAGATGAAATATGACAAGCTTGCGTTTATTGGAGACATCTTGACATTATGTGTGAAACTGTGGCCATTTTTTTTATCTATTTAAAAGCTTTGCATTTGTATTGTGTTAATGAACATCCAACTAGCATGCTAGGACAATATAACTTCCATTCTAGTCGAAACTGAGTTAGATTGTAGTATTGTAGATCCAATGTTATCACTTTATCAAGGACTCAAACTTTGCATTCATGGACAATTTGCTACCTCAGAAATTGATTAAAATAATTCTGAAAGTACTTTGGAAAATATATCCCTAGCAGATTTGAGACACCAGTTTCAAGTGGAGTCAGGTTAGTTCCCAGAGTGTATTAAAACTATGTAAATTGAAAAGTGGAGACATAATTACTCATTAGCCTGGACAGCCCAGGTTTTTTTAGTGCTGCCTAGAACTTTTTTTAAGTTAGACCTACAGGTTCGACATGACATTTTCAAACGTTCTCTTCTGGCTGTAATCGGGTACCCACCAATTACGAAACGACATAGGCAACATGTTTACCTAGCTTTTGTGAGGGAAGCAACTCAGCCACATGTTTTCGATAATTTTATCTGTATTTTTTTCTTTCATCACTTAGCAATGGACAAAATAATGTGAGCTTAATGTTAACATGCAACACCAATACAAATTTTTGAAATTGTGTAATGACAGTAATAAACATTTTTATTGTACACTAGGAACTGGAGAATTTTCTGTTGTTCATAAAAGAAAGTGTTATATAAAAGGCACAAGAAAACAGCTAAATGTGGGAATACTGGTGATAAAAAAGCCTACATTTTCACACTGCACTTCTAGACACACACTATTTCTGGAAAAAAGTGTATCTAGTGAAAAACAGAACTGAATGAAATTTTCAGTAAACCATTTTAACTAATTTCAAAAATATGCCCAAGATTGCACCCAGGACAATATGGGAGTATGTCCTGGATTGTACGAAAAAAATATAGTGAGCGTATATCAATTACTTATCAAGTTACATCTTAAAATATCTAATTTATATTAGTGTCTCCTCTGATTTATGTTATAAACTGCGTGTTTCAAGCCAGAAAACTTCCTGATGCCTTTAAATCCACAATAGTTGTTCCATTTATAACAAAGGAGACATTTAACAGTTAAGGGTCACTATTCCTCATTGCCCTAGTATCTAAGGTCACAATATATCACGAAAGAGCAGCTATGTAGAACTCTAACCACCAATGAAGCTATGAAATCTTTGATTACAAATATTCTGAGTTATTTTGAAAGTCATTCTTTGGCTGTAGCTCTGTTGACATCACAGGCAAGAGTTAAGATGAAGCTATACATTTGTTACAGGAGTATTAGCCAAAGTTACTAGGTTCTTACCTACTTTTCTGCAAATACTTTAGCTGTTTAGTGATGGAAAAATGCCTTTATAACTTTTTAACCCTCCGACAGTCGCGCATCTGTGAGATACATGGCCTACTTTTTCTCTAATATTACCACAATGAACAGTGGTAACAGTTTGCTGACACACGACATCTTGTGTCATACCTTTCTTATTGCTTCACAGGAATTTCAGTCTTATCCTGATACTGACAAGGTCATAAATGAGTCAGGTGTGGGAACGTGCACTGCCTGTATCTCTCAGACACAGCGCGCCTACTCGGGTAACGCTTTGTCGCCGCTAATGACTGCAGCGTACGCAAGTCAGCAGTTGTGTTGTTATCTTCTAAATGAAGCAACGTTTCGTTGTAGCTACGTGTACTCTCTTTCAAAATGAGTAAACGATATGATCTAGAAAATCCTAAGGATTTGGAAGAAGTACATCGCCTTCTTCTCGACGACGAGGTATCCATTGAAGATGAAGATGATCTTGCAGAAACTGATTCAGAAACCAAAGATATACTCGAAACACGATCTGTAGACTCAGACACAGATCATGAATTTGATGAAGAAGAAAATAATGAAGTGCAGGAAACTGATGAACATTACTATTTTGGTGAGTAGAAAAGACAATAAATATGCTTTCAGATGTAATAACAACAATATCTAATAATGGTGTAATGTACTTATTTTTTTATTTTAGGTAAGGATGGAACTAAATGGAGGAAAGTGCCTTGGAAAGCAACACAGACACGGCCTCATAATATACTAACCAAACTGCCTGGGGTAGTTGGAGATGCAAAGAAAATGGTAACTGAAATTGACTGCTGGAGCCTCTTCATCAGTAATGATATCCTAGATCTAATTGTGGTCAACACTAACAGGCGTATAGCTGATCTAAAAGGAAACTTTGCTCGCGAGAGTGACTGCAAGGACACACACGCAATAGAAATAAAAGCCTTTCTTGGCTTGTTATACCTTGCTGGTGTGTTCCGTGGTGGGCGACAGAATGTTCACGACTTCTGGACAGCAGATGACCTTGCTCTGAATATTTCTAGAACAACCATGTCCGAAAAACGTTTCATGTTCCTAATAAGATGTGTTCGTTTTGATGATGGAGCCACAAGACAAGAACAGCGCAAGACAGACAAATTAGCAGCCGTGAGGGAAATGTTCACCATGTGTTTGAATAATTGCAAGACACATTACTCCCTCGGTCGGAACATCACAGTTGATGAGCAGCTACCAGCATTTCGAGGCCGGTGTGGATTTCGCCAGTTCATACCATCCAAACCATCTAAATATGGCATCAAAATTTTCTGCCTATGTGATGCCAAGCTTTATTATACTTACAACATGGAAATATATTGTGGATTACAACCAGAAGGGCCCTTTCAGAATAACAACTCTGCCAAAGAAGTAGTTCCGAGACTTGCCAAACCAATATATGGGACATGTAGAAACATTACAGCAGATAACTGGTTCACTGGTTTGGAGTTAGTAAGAGAACTGCATAAAAGGAGACTGTCGTTTGTAGGCACAATTAGAAAAAACAAGAAGGAACTGCCATCAAATTTCGTAGCACCAAAAAGTAGACAGCAATATAATAGCGTATTTGGCTACAGCAAGAATGAAACCCTTGTGTCGTATGTCCCGAAAAAAGGGAAAACTGTAATCCTCCTTTAGAGCATGCATGTATCGTCAAGTGAGGTTTCGGAAGGTGTAGAGAAAAAACTGGCAATTATTCTACACTATAATGACACCAAATCTGGAGTTGTTGTAGTTGACAAACTCTGTGCAACCTACATTGTAGCTAGGTCAATAAGAAGATGGCCTATGGTGATTTTTTTTCCACCTGTTGAACATTGCAGGCATCAGCTCAAGAGTAATTTTCTTGTGCAACAAGAATAAATATTCAAATCGGCGCGAGTACCTCAAAACTTTGGCTCTGACTCTACTGCAAGATCATCTCAAAAGAAGAGCTCTTATTACGACTCTACCTGATGGTATAAAGTCAATACTAGTAAAGTACAAACCTAAAGGAAAAGAGCAAGAAAACGCTGAACAATCCTTGGAATCAGAAAACAAGAAAAGAAAAAGGTGCCAGTCATGCTACAGGGAGACAAAAAAGACTTGTCTCAGCAAGTATACATGTGAAAAACGCAGTACACATCTTTGTTTGCAAAAGCACGCAAAAATAATTTGTGAACAATGTCTTTCTGTAAAGGGCAAACAGTAAAAAGAGACATGCTTTGATTAGTTCAATACTTTATTTGTATCTATAATAAAAACAATTTTTAAAAGAATTTCATGTATTTCTCCATTACAAAATGTCAAACATTTCTGTTAATTTGAAAGTGTAATGAGCCTGATGTTCACTTCTCTATTTGTAAAATCTGTAACAATAAAGGTAACTGCAATTTAAAACAAAAGAAAAAGAACCTGTAAACAAAAAAAAAACACAAAAATCGTTGCATGTATCCACGAGATACAGCGCGACTAGTGGCGTTATGAAAGTTGACGCGCCTGCTGGAGGGTTAAGTAACAATAGAAAGGAATTTTTGTGAACACTGATAGTGGAAACCTTAAGAAAATTGATGCATTTATGCTCCATGACCTACAGTGGCGATAAGTGCAAGGACACTCATTCTTTTTCCTGCTCCTTGCAACATCATTCAAAACTAAGATATTGTATAACTTCTGGAAATGGGTCTGTATCTTGTATCTACACTCCTGGAAATTGAAATAAGAACACCGTGAATTCATTGTCCCAGGAAGGGGAAACTTTATTGACACATTCCTGGGGTCAGATACATCACATGATCACACTGACAGAACCACAGGCACATAGACACAGGCAACAAAGCATGCACAATGTCGGCACTAGTACAGTGTATATCCACCTTTCACAGCAATGCAGGCTGCTATTCTCCCATGGAGATGATCGTAGAGATGCTGGATGTAGTCCTGTGGAACGGCTTGCCATGCCATTTCCACCTGGCGCCTCAGTTGGACCAGCGTTCGTGCTGGACGTGCAGACCGCGTGAGACGACGCTTCATCCAGTCCCAAACATGCTCAATGGGGGACAGATCCGGAGATCTTGCTGGCCAGGGTAGTTGACTTACACCTTCTAGAGCACGTTGGGTGGCACGGGATACATGAGGACGTGCATTGTCCTGTTGGAACAGCAAGTTCCCTTGCCGGTCTAGGAATGGTAGAACGATGGGTTCGATGACGGTTTGGATGTACTGTGCACTATTCAGTGTCCCCTCGACGATCACCAGAGGTGTACGGCCAGTGTAGGAGATCGCTCCCCACACCATGATGCCGGGTGATGGCCCTGTGTGCCTCGGTCGTATGCAGTCCTGATTGTGGCGCTCACCAGCACGGCGCCAAACACGCATACGACCATCATTGGCACCAAGGCAGAAGCGACTCTCATCGCTGAAGACGACACGTCTCCATTCGTCCCTCCAATTCACGCCTGTCGCGACACCACTGGAGGCGGGCTGCACGATGTTGGGGCGTGAGCGGAAGACGGCCTAACGGTGTGCGGGACCGTAGCCCAGCTTCATGAAGACGGTTGCGAATGGTCCTCGCCGATACCCCAGGAGCAACAGTGTCCCTAATTTGCTGGGAAGTGGCGGTGCGGTCCCCTACGGCACTGTGTAGCATCCTACGGTCTTGGCGTGCATCCGTGCGTTGCTGCGGTCCGGTCCCAGGTCGACGGGCACGCGCACCTTCCGCCGACCACTGGCAACAACATCGATGTACTGTGGAGACCTCACGCCCCACGTGTTGAGCAATTCGGCAGTACGTCCACCCGGCCTCCCGCATGCCCACTATACGCCCTCGCTCAAAGTCCGTCAACTGCACATACGGTTCACGTCCACGCTGTCGCGGCATGCTACCAGTGTTAAAGACTGCGGTGGAGCTCCGTATGCCACGGCAAACTGGCTGACACTGACGGCGGCGGCGCACAAATGCTGCGCAGCTAGCGCCATTCGACGGCCAACACCGCGGTTCCTGGTGTGTCCACTGTGCCGTGCGTGTGATCATTGCTTGTACAGCCCTCTCGCAGTGTCCGGAGCAAGTACGGTGGGTCTGACACACCGGTGTCAATGTGTTCTTTTTTCCATTTCCAGGAGTGTATACAGGGTGATTCATGAAGATATGCAAGTATTTTATTATGTTATTCTACAGGTAAAACTAAAGGGAAAAATTGATATAAACATAGGTCCACAAATGTTTAGTTATGGCTAATAATACATTTTTGCCTGAAATTTAGCAACTTTCCTACTATGAAGCCATCGCAAAACTGTATGAGGTTAAAGTAAAGCACAATTTCCATTTATTTTGTTGTTACTGGTCTGGTGAATGCAAAATGTGTCCCAGACATGTATCTGCAGTAGTTTTTCAGAACATCCAGAAAAGCAAAGGTTATTATACAAGTAAATTTGTTTACTTTCCATTAAGAATATTGTTGGCAACCATTAGTCAGTTGTTTGTAATTCCCTAACCTTGAAATGAATTAAGTTTTACGTATTGTTCAGTGAAAGAACATAACAACAGTGTGTTTACGTTAAATCACATGATTACTTACTTAGTTCATAGATTATTTATGAAATGGGGATGCCTTTTAAAATTACGACAAAGGAATATGCCAATATGGTTTTTATTTTGAAATTTTATGTACACTGTACAACTTCCTTAACACTGAGCTTCGTTTTTTCTGGTTTAACATGAATTCACATGTGCTATGGCATTAATAAAAGCAGATTATCTGAGACACTCATACAGTTTCAGTTAACGTTATTACCATCATTTTTTCCCAAATTAAATTCTCTACAACTTCTGTTGAAAACTTTGTGCAATTGTCTGGAATTTAAAAAACAAATTGGGCCTAGTAGTTAATAAACCAAAAATTTTATGAAATTACTTCTTCACTTCTCTGGATGTTCTGGAAAACTACTGCAGATCTAGGACATGTTTTATTAAATTAACAAAATATATGGAAACCATGCTGTACTTTAACCTCATACAGTTTTGTAATGGCTTCATATTAGTGAAGTTGCTAAATTTCAGGCAAAATCTTTAATTACCTACGAGATTTAGGATGGCAAGGGTTTGTATGTGGAGAGAGAAAAAGCATGTACAGCATGCAGGTAACGCAAAAATAAGGGCTGTGAGTGTAAACTGTCAATGACTGAAGCAGACTTAACTTCATCTTACGTAAGATGATGAAACTTCAAAAGTTTAAACAATGAGGATCCTAGTTGGAGAGTACAAAGATTACTGTTTTTAATACGGTAAAGTGTGTGGTCACACTAACTAGAAAATATCTTGTGTGTGAACATCTATTGCACATGTAAACACCAAGGAAGACACAATAATTACTCCATTTTCTATATCCTAATTGGCGCAGTAAAATTCTGTGATTTCGTTTTCATATGAAAGGACTGTCAATTTATTTTACAAATAAGTTAAAATATTGTTGCAGACTGTATTCGAACCAGTCACCTATGGAGTTCATCTCTCAATATTCATCAATCCCCTGCTCTACCAACTGATCTATCAATGGTGTGTAAGTGGGTGTAATGATTATCTTTATTAAGAATTTAATTTCATCAACTGGCGCTATCCATCTTCATAACAGTAGGAAAGCTCATATATGAGGTCGATTAATAATATTTGCACTCTGAAGTTAACATTAATCAAGTAATGGAACTCTGTCATTCAAGTGGTGACATTTTGCCGGTACAGTGCAACCAATTTTTACGTATCTTCTCATTCTCTGAAACACACAAAAACAAATTTTCAAGAGTTTTTATTGGTTGGGTTGTTTGGGAGAAGAGACCAAACAGCGAGGTCATCGGATTAGGGAAGGACGGGGAAGGAAGTCAGCCGCGCCCTTTCAAAGGAACCATTTCGGCATTTGCCTGGAGCAATTTAGGATGGTCATATGCGGGATTGAACCATCATCCTCTCGAATGTGAGTCTAGTGTGCTTCATACCATAATAATCTTTTTAAGAAAACTCTAGCCTGAGTACCTATGTACTACTTTTTCAGTACGAAAAATCATTATACAAGGATGGACTGCAAATTTACAAAAGAATTCGACAAGCACAGAAGTTCTTAAACTTAACTTACACAAACATTACCAAAGTAAGGCTCGAAAATACCCCTGGCATTAGAAAAATGGATAAACTATGTGAAGAGCATTTCATTACTACTCCTTATAAAGAAAGGAAACATTGTAATCATAGAAAATTTAATTAACTTTTTTTTTATTTGTCTCTGTACAAAATTATGTTTACATATCAACATCTGCATAAAAACTGATTAGAAAATAATATCCTGTCAGGCTGAACAAACTCATCAAGGTCTCGATGTTACCATTACAGTGTTCACCTAAAGTGATTTAGGAAGTCCAAAATTTGATTTGCGTCCAATGCACTGAACGTGTATGACAAGCACAAGAGCACATGTTGAATAGCACACTTTCAATAATTACAAAAACCATCTGCAATTGACTTCATTCACGAAATGTCATTATCAGTCTCTCTTCTGGAAGAAGCTGCATATGTAATACATCTGAAACACACAAAAAAGAAACAACAGCAAAAATGTTCTTGTTAAAGACAGTGGAATATTTTAGGTTTGACTTTACCATGACTTATTGACATGAAATGGAACACCACATTTACATCCACAACACATTTTGAACGTTGAATCTCCACGCGTTAGTACGATGTTTGTGTGTGCGCGCATTGTTACGAATTTGAGGTTACCTGTGGCACTGCCCCAAACGATCAAAGGCACATGTAAACTACCATACGTTGAAAGGAACCTGTGAACACTGGAGGCAGTGCCACAAGTTACCCCAAAATTGTAACACAAAACACACGCATCATACTAACAGATGTAAATCCACCTGATGACGGTTTAAACCTCTGAAATGCATTGTGAATGTAAATAAACCATGACTGATGATAAACTTGTTGTTTCATGCAATAAAGACAGTAGGCTTGGTATCAGTGTACACTCAGCAATATCGTAATGTATCTGAATTAGCATTAGAAAGCATGTTTACTTGATGGGTCAGTCCAAATGAAGTGGTCCAATAAAAATTAAGTTGGTTGGTTGCTTTACCATTTTTAAATATTTTATATGTGATTACCCTATAATTGAGAAGTTCAAAACAATTTTAAAAAATTACCTTTCAACTTTACTGAATGGTGGCCATTGTCGTTTGCAAGCGCACAATGATGTTTCAGTTTAGAGACGTTAGCAAAAATATGAATATCTCTGCACTGAGTTAAGTTACAACATTGCAATTAACGTGATTGTTTTTATAAAAGTGTCCCCTACAACTTTGTCTAGCACGCAAAATACCCTAAATTCAAAATTATCTCCAAAGTTTGGTATCCAAATTTTCAAAAATCGACTTTTTAGGCCCAAAAATAGCAAACTAGGAGTGATTTATGAGAGTCTATTTTTTTTGTATAGTTAGATATCATACACTACTAGTCTCATATGGAGTAAGAACACTTACAAAGGTTTCCTTATTTTTTTATGAATTTTTGAAATTTGAAAAAAAATTTTTTGTAAAGTTCGAGGTTAATTTATCTCAGGTGGGACTGAATATAAAAATATGATTTTTGCACAGTTTGTACACGTACATAATAGCAATGTACTGTACAAATTACAACAATGATATCTGACTGTCAACAAAAATATGAATTTTTGAAAATGAGAAAATTCACATTACTCTAAAACTCATCATATGGCTGTTGCTTATTCATGTGTGATACTGGCAGGATATAATCAACTATTTGTCACTAGTAGATATCTTGAATGATGTTCTTGGGCCAGCAGGGTGGTAAAAATGCACAAAAACATTGTTTTCCAAACTTATTCTTTTAACTTGTCAATCACACACGCACAACTATGTCATTCAACGTTAAAGACAGAGATGTAATTTTACTGACACAATGATCATCATAAATTTCAGTTTTTTGATGTTACACAGCATCGAACTAAGTTTTCTGCAATGCCAAGGAATTTGTGGAAATGCCTTGTTCCTTTCATTGCTATACAGTTTTCAAATCTGGTTTGAAGTTTTGTTTTCATATGCAGAACCACTTCTTTCTTGATCAGAAAATTGGTAATGCCTTCAATATTATCCTCACAGAAGACATACATGTCCTGTACTGTGAGAATTTGGTCTGTGGTTGGTCTTTGTGGGCTGGATTTACTTACTTCACGTTTTGTTGTACCTCCTGCTCCATCACATGCATTTTTACCATGCAAGATGCAAAAAAAGTGCCATTCAGCCTCCAACCCACAGTCTACTTTGTGGTTGCACAGATTTGAAAATTCTTTTTGTTCTTATTCTGACCACAACTTCCATATGAAAAGTATATCAGCTTCTCAACCTTGGGAAAATTTTCTTTTATGTAATTTATTACTTACTTTTGAAACACGTGTACAGCCAAAGTGTTGTGCTCCAAGTAATTGCTTAGAATGAAAGTTGAACTGCAAACTTCAGTTTCCTCATTTTAAAATTAGAGAATAAATGGATGCACTATTCCCTGGTCACTGACCCAGTGGTAACCTTGTATTTAATCCTGAATCACAAATATAAAATTTTCTGCAAAATCAGCTGGTGCTATGCATTCAGCTTCATGAAGTTGTGCTTTTTTGTTCTCCAAAAACTTACTTTGGATTTGAGAAACTCCAAATACTCTTCCTGAGATTTAACAACCTTTATCATTTCAGTTGACACACAGTGTTTGAAGGTAATACTGTCTGGCATTTCCTCATCATATTCGTGAAACAATTCAATAACAGTTTCCTTACCAGGGCATTTATTACAAAATATCATCATGCAGTCATAACTGTTAGTCTCACAGACCATTAAATCTAGTAACTCTTTGTAGTTAAGATCACAGAGTTTTGCACACGCAATCATCAGTCTGACATTTTGATGATATAGACAAACACATATGGAGTGTGTCCCTGAGGATCCAGCCAAAATCCACCACTTAGGACAGAGGTAACAAAATTTTGACCTAATTTTGCATTCCAGATGAGAATTTTTGAAAGTTACATAAAGTTCATTTAAATTTGACAGCACTAGTCGTTTCTGTTTTGTTATTTTAACTCCATTTATAGCAACTCTTTTGATATCTTTGCAACCTGGGCACATTCTACTGTTTTCATCATCATCAAAAAACTGCTGGATCTTTTTAATTGTTTCTTCACTCATACCTACTCCTTTCTTCATTCCTGAAACTGGAAGAATGCTGTGCTCTTTCACTAATTTTTGGTTAGTTTAGCCAAACGATGAGAAACATAGAATTCATGAAATATTTTTTTTCTCTTGACCATGAGTCAGGCAACAAACTCAAAATTTTAACTTTTCTCTCTTTATATGTCACTGAACATTTAGTTTCTCGATTAAGCTCAAATATTCAGTGTCAGATGATGCAGGTGGTGAGTTTTCTTCTTCTGTAGAAATACTGTTGGTATCTGTATTATTAAAGAATGATTACAAGTCTTTTCTAATTTTGTCTGAAATTTGTTGTACCTTATTTTCAATAGCGTCTTCTTTTTCTGCTACTTAATTTTATTACTTTTGAAGCAGGAGATACGTCTAACTTAGAACAAGCAAAATCCAATATGCTAACAGCTTCGTCATTAGGAATATAAATGTCATTAACAATGTTACATGATTCTGATTCTGGATTCACAACAAATAGTTTTGAGTAACAATTTGGGCACAGGGAATTTCCAGGAATCATATTACGTTTCACTTGTGAAGCTGTTTAACTCTCACATAACAAAACCAGGACAAATGTTCAACCAGAATGAGATTTTCTCTCTGCAGCAGAGTGTGCGCTGATATGAAACTTCCTGGGAGATTAACTGTGTGCCGGACCGAGACTCGAACTCGAGACCTTTGCCTTTCGTGGGCGAGTGCTCTATCATCTGAGCTACCCAAGCACGACTCACGCCCCATTCTCACAGCTTTACTTCTGCCAGTATCTCACCTCCTACCTTCCAAACTTTACCGAAGCTCTCCTGTGAACCTTGCAGAATCCTTTCTTTCAGGAGTGCTAGTTCTACAAGGTTCACACAAAAGCTTGGAAGGTAGGAGGCGAGATGCTGTCAGAAGTAAAGCTGTGAGGACGGGGCGCAAAATGTGCTTGGGTAGCTCAGATGGCAGAGCACTTGCTCGCAAAAGGCAAAGGTCCAGAGTTCGAGTCTCGGTCGGGCACACAGTTTTAATCTGCCAGGAAGTTTCACAAATGTTCAAGTTTTATTTCTATCAAACCTTTAGTAATAGGCTTTTTATGAACTTTAAGTGGATCGCAGCACTTTCTTCCAAAAATGTTGTTTTACTTGAGAATATATTTCTGCTCATGATACTTGCACACTGATGTTACAAAAGAACTTACTTGAAATTTAAACAAAGTTTGTCTAACTTCATCGAAGTCAGACATTTTTCAAGTTTTTTGAAACTGAACTGTAAACTGTTTTGTGACACACTTTACCTACTATCTGTCCAACAGAGCACTGTTCATTCATGTTATTACATTCCAGTTAATCTCTCAAAATTAATTACAAATTACACACAGAACAAAGCACATAACACATTCTACACTCTTGAAGTACGTACATCCACTCTAACAGAGATTTCAGAACAGATATGATTTAATGCCCAACTCGTGTGTAAATCTTGAAATCAAAGGCAAACAGACAGTTCCATAAGATCTGCATAATGAATCAAAATGCACATTTTCTCAGTATGGACTTTCTCCAATGGAGTCACCCTACAAAACATGGAATGCATTTAAATAGAAGTGGTAAAACTCTCGAGGTAAAAAAAAAAAAAAAAAATCTTCATATGTTAGAAAAACTGTCAACAAGAAAATGGTACTGCCATCCCAGTGATGTTTTCAGGAGCAATCAAACGAGCAGCCTTCAACATCAAATAACTGCCAACACAAATGTGATGATACTGCAAATACTACTATATCGGATGCATGAACACAGACAAAAATAACAGAAACAACTGGACAACCCATAAGAAAGAAAACAACACAAACTACAACAAAAACAGTTAAGCAGCCATCAGTTTCTCCAGCAGATAGACTCCCACAGCAACAAAAACAGTCAAGCAGCAATCAGTTTTTCCACCAGCAATGAACAAAAAGACACCAACAGCAACCAAATCAATCAACCTTTCATCAGTCTCACCAGCAGCGATAAACACGATGACACCTACAGCAGAGAAAACGGTGATCCAACAGAAGAACTGTTGTTTCTCAACCCAGATTCAACGATTTTTTATGGACAGGACTGAAGAGGAAAAGGCCACCACTCAGTCAGCTGCAGCAAGTAAGGTAGAACCAAAAATTTCTCAACAGTGTTCAATACTTCCTGAGTCTTACAATCAGCAAATTCACTTCCACCATGCACAAGGACTCAAAAACAAATTGAGTGAAATAGAAATTTTAATAAATAATAAGTGAAATATCCAAATACTATGTATTACTGATCACTTTGAGCTGTTCTAATATTGAATGTGTTGTGGTACCACAGCTTAAACTGATAAATCATTTCTCAAGGAAAAAAATCAGGGTTGGAGGGAGCTGCATATTTGCAAAGAACGATACTATTTGCTCTACCACTGGACATATGCAACTCGCACAACACTGAAAAAGACATAGAATTATCAGGTATAGAACTTAATGAACATTGTATTTACATAATATTAGTATATGTATCACCCTCAGGCAACCTAAGCTGTTTCTATAAGAACTTGGCCATAGTATTAGAAAACTAACAAAACGGATATCTTACAGAATTGTAATCTGTGGCGATTTTAACATAGATTTCCTAGTAGAAGATAGCGACCATGTAAACTTCAAAAACTTTATGAATCTCTACAATCTGGAACTAAAGGTTAAATCCCCAACCAGAATAACCAACCACAGTGAATCTTGTCTCAACCAAGTAGCTACTGACACAGACTGCACAGCATGCTCTGTAAAGCTAGGATTCGCTGACCACAATGCCCTAATTATACAGACACCAGTAAGCAAGCCCCCTCAAAAAACATTTACAACACAAACTAGAAATTTCTGTCAAAGCAATATCCACACCTTTCTGTCCCACAAGCAAACAGAAAACTGGCAGGATATATATCAGTCTCAAAATGTAGTTGACAAATTTGAGACTTTTCTAAATACTTTTAGTTATTATTTCAACTACCACTTCCCTTAAAAACAAAACATATTTCCAATAACAATAAATCCCCCAAGTGTATGACCCCTGGTATCATCACCTCAGCAAAAAGAAAAAGAGAACTCTTCAACCTCAGCAAGACCAAATTCGACAATACTGAAGAATTTGAGAATTACTTTACCAAATATAAAAAAATCTTTATAAATGTAGTTAATGCAGCCAAAAAACTTCAAAATGATAACCTGCTCAAATTATCAGTTACCAAAAGTAAATGCAAGTGGAAAATCATTAATACACACAGTGGCAGAAATCAACAGCTGAAAAGTAATATGAACCTAAAAATAAATGGGAAATCACTCACAAACAAAAAAGAAATAGATGAATTTAACTCACATTTTATTAAAAATGTTGAAAGTATCATAGACCACCTTAAAAATACTCACCTCCCAAACTTAGAACAGCACAACTGCACTGACACGCTATTCGTATTACCAACAACAGAGGCAAAAATAGGAAAAATTATTCATACAAAAATTAACAAAAAAATCCTGTGCAGGACAAGACCAGATCCCCTGCTTTCTTCTCCATAACTGCAACAACCTCATACGTAAACACTGCCCCACACAATAAACTCTTCATTCCTAAACGGCGTATTTCCTAATAAACTCAAGACCACAGAAGTCATACCCATTCATAAAAGAGGAAGTAAAGATGATATCAGCAATTACAGGTCAATAGCAGTACTCGAATATACTATGGCAGACAGACTAAATTCATTTCTGAAAAACAGAAATGCCATATCAACTGCTCAGTTATCTAATACTGAAAAGGCTGTTAATACAAATAATACCCAAGAGAGGTGTGGTTTCTCGATCTGATTACGTATATTTAGCCACTCTGATAGACAAAACAAAATAGGCCTTTCTAATATTGCAGCAATTTTGTAACACCAACGAAATAAACGAGACTGTTTTGGCACAAATGATCATTTTTATAACACGACAGAATATAATTCACGAAGTACCAATATCAAATGCCTATTAGGCCTGATACAAGCAAAAAGGTTTGTTAGGAAATAGTTTCACATTACATTCATATGCACCAGCTCCTCAAGCAAGAGATCGAAAAGTAGTATTACGAAATTTTTGTATAAACTTGGTATCGTTTTATTCTTCCATAATTTGTGTGATGCCCCCGTTTTTTCTCCTTCCTCGTCCTAACGAACAATCTTGTCATCACCAATTCTGTAGCTGTTTGTGCCATTGTCAAAATTTGTTCGCCGATTAGCTTAACTAACCTTGCCAAAATTACAGGTTTAGTTATCCCACTATTATTCTCCGGTTAGGAGTTGTTATGTGTTCGTACAACATGTTTTCCGCGTTACTTCCAGAATAGAACTTCAGTGGCTGCTAGCTGGGGACTGTGCAACTGTCCCTTACTAGTGTAGTGATCTGGCCAAAAAGTCTCTCTCAAAATTTCATTTTCTTGGAAATACCGAGAAAACAATACATAACCTTTCACACCTGTTATTCCTGTTAGTCATTTATTTCCATTCTGGTAGCCTGAATCCATGGATTTGACTAGTAATTATAACAACACTGATCATTAGCAAACCCAATCAACCACATAATAAGACAGCAATTAGCATTCATCCGTTCAGCTTTGCTCCGCTCAGCTCGTGTAGCCCCAGCACCTTTTGCCTGTGGAAAGTTTATTTCTTGATGCGACGAGGATTCTCCTGACAGAGACATCGCGTACACTACGCACGCATTCAAAAATCAACTTACGATTCATTCGTAAATAAACTTGAAATGTGTTCAACCATGTTCAAAAACCAACAGGAATGCGTTTCAAACTCATATGAATGATTGATAAGATAAACGTGCACTGGATGCTAGGCGCTTTGTGAAACAAGTCCCCCCCCCTCAAGAAAACGAGGTTGGCTGCCCCCTTTTCCCGGTAGCATCTAGCTGCTTGCACAGCCAACAACCACATTCCTGTAGCCAGAAGCAGGAGAATCTACTGCTCAAACGCAACTCAACTGAAACTGCTAAAACTAATATAATGTAAACAGTTGTGACGTCACATTCATTGGAGGCAATTTGTTGTAATGAAGCATTGCATAGTCTTCCCAAAGCCTTTGACACACTTTGCTGTTGGCAGACGCTTGCATGAGCACTGTGTGTTGTTGTATATGGTGCATTTCCTTTGCAGTTTAAGTTATTTTAGTTTTTTTTTCTTTCATTAATGTTTTATTGTTGAAGTATTATTCTGCAGTAGCGGGATATGGTAATATCCTTTGTTGGAGTATTGGTTCTTACCCTCAAAATTACAAAAATTTAGGCCTAACTGAAAACTAAAACAATGAAAAATTCCCGGGTTCTTCCCGGATCATATATGCACCCAGATACTAGACCTATGTTTTAAAAAAAAGCAACTTAGATATAAACTCAGACTGGCACCAACATGATACAAGGTCAAAGAACTCTCTAGGGCTAATTCCCCATTCAACAAAACTATACAGTAAAGGAGTCAAATATTGATGTTGTTGTGGTCTTCAGTCCTGAGACTGGTTTGATGCAGCTCTCCATGCTACGATTTTTACCCTCCACGCTGCCCTCCAATACTATATTGGTGATCCCTTGATGCCTCAGAACATCTCCTACCAACCGATCCCTTCTTCTAGTCAAGTTGCGCCACAAACTTCTCTTCTCCCCAATCCTATTCAACACCTCCTCATTAGTTATGTGATCTACCCATCTAATCTTCAGCATTCTTCTGTAGCACCACATTTTGAAAGCTTGTGATTAAAACTACACCCAATAGCAGTGAAGAACATTACACAAGTGAAGGGTTTTAAAGTAAAACTATGGTCACTCCAAACTGAGCACTGCCTCTACAGCATACAGGAATTCCTTGAAAAGAACCTGCTTTAAGCAACTGCTCAACAAAAACATCAGATAATGGATCCCTAACTATTGACTATGTAACATAACTGCATGTAAGTTTTATTGGTATAAATGCTAAATTCTGCTACAGAATAAATATAAGACATAAGTACATTCGATTAAGGAAAGGCAAACCTATGTTTCTAGCATTTGTAGACTTAGAGAAAGCTTTTGACAATGTTGACTGGAATACTCTCTTTCAAGTTCTGAAGGTGGCAGGGCTAAAATACAGGGAGCGAAAAGCTATTTACAATTTGTACAGAAACCAGATGACAGTTATAAGAGTCAAGGGACATCAAAGGGAAGCAGTGGTTGGGAAGGGATTGACACAGGGTTGTAGCCTCTCCCCAATGTTATTCAATCTCTATATTGAGCAAGCAGTGAAGGAATCAAAAGAAAAATTCGGAGTAGGTATTAAAATCCAAGGAGAAGAAATAAAAACTTTAAGGTTCGCCGATGACATTGTAATTCTGTCAGAGACAGCAAAGGACTTTGAAGAGCAGTTGAACGGAATGGATAGTGTCTTGAAAGGAGGATATAAGATGAACATCAACAGAAGCAAAACAAGGATAATGGAATGTAGTCGAATTAAGTCGGGTGATGCTGAGGGAATTAGATTAGGAAATGAGAAACTTAAAGTAGTAAAGGAGTTTTGCTATTTGGGGAGCAAAATAACTGATGATGGTCGAAGTAGAGAGGATATAAAATGTAGATTGGCAATGGCAAGGAAAGCATTTCTGAAGAAGAGAAATTTGTTAACATCAAGTATAGATTTAAGTGTCAGGAATCGTTTCTGAAAGTATTTGTATGAAGTGTAGCCATGTATGGAAGTGAAACATGGATGATAAATAGTTTGGACAAGAAGAGAATAGAAACTCATCTATTTTGTTTTTGGGTCGACAGAAGTGTCCGATCCCACGCGTCGGCTTTGACCCGTGACGTAAGGGTGTTGTCGTGTGTGACGTCATGACGGCGCGGAGTTTGGTTTGAGTGTGACTGTCTCCAGTTCTGTTTTATCTTATTTTGTTTACTTTTCTGATCTGTTCATTCTATCTCATGAGATTTTTTTTTTTTAATTTAAAAACGCTTATTACTTATTTTAATTATCTGTTTCCTCCAATTTCTGTTTTAGTTTATTATATTTATCTTTCTGATCTGTTCGTTCTATCCTGTGAGATTTAAAAAAGGCAAAAAACACTAATCAGTTACTGAAGCATCTTTATCTTCTATGGGTTGCAGGGGTTACGACCCCTGGGGAGGTGGGTGGGTATTCATGCATGGCTGTCTTCACTTACACGTTGTAGCTATGCAAGGCGTCTAAATTTGATTATATTTAGTTTGCCCCCCCACCCAAAACACCCCATTTCCAGCGCTTGTCCCGTTAGTGTCATTAGGCTTCTTGTGGAAAGTGCGTGTGTTTGTTTTTGTTTCCGCCATATTTGTGACGTCATGGGTCAAAGCAGACGGGCGGGATCGAACACTTCCGTATTTCCACTAATCAGGAGGTGTTGAATAGGATTGGGGAGAAGAGAAGTTTGTGGTGCGGAGGATAAAAATTGTAGAGGGAGACCAAGAGATGAATGCACCAAGCAGATACAGAAGGATGTAAGATGCAGTAGGTGCTGGGAGATGATGAAGCTTGCACAGGATAGAGTAGCATGGAGAGCTGCATCAAACCAGTTTCAGGACTGAAGACCACAACAAGAACAACAATAACAACAACAAAACAACAAGTACATTACACATGTGACACAAATATGTAATCATTTTATAGATTCATAGACATGTACCTATTCTTATAACTGCCTAATATGTATCAAATGACCTGTCCTATATCATGATGTGCGTTTCTGTATAATGCACGATTCAGAGGATCAAAACAAACAAATAAATATATATATAAATAAACAGGCTGACTACAATAATGCCACACCCAGCAATAATGTACTTTACTCACAATAAATCTAAACGTACATGGGCGTTTTTATTATCACAGAACAAAATCAAAAGCTCCTATTGTTTAATATTGCATTATTACAAATAAATAAACTGAATGAATATTGGGTGATATTGTTAACTAAATATATGTCACAATTAAATTATATTACAATGATAGAATAAACCATTTAAATAGGCAACAGGCATAAGATCAGTTGTAGAGTAATGTGAATTATTTCCTCATTTTCAAAAATTCATATCTTTGTTCACAGTCAGATATCAATATTGGAATTTTTACAGTACGTTGCTATCGTATAAGTGTACAAACTATGCAAAAATCGTATTTTTAATACTCAGTCCCACCTCAGATAGGTAGCCTAACCCCAAACTTCACAAAGAATGAAGATTTTTAAATTTAAAAAGTTAAGGAAACATTTATTAAGTGTTCTTGCTTCGTATGATGCTAGTATGTATGATATCTAACTATAGAGAAAAATAGACTCTCATAAATCACTCCTTGTTTGTTATTTTTGGGCCTAAAAAAGTGAATTTTTGAAAATGCGGAACCCAAACTTTCGGGGTAATTTTGACTGGTTATTTTTGAATTTAGGGTATTTTGTGTACTAGACAACGCTGTAGAGAACACTTATCTAAAAATAATTATGTCAATTGCAATGTTGTAACTTAACCCAGTGCAGACAGACTGAAAAATCGTCGCGCGCCTACAAATAAAAATGGCCGCCATCCAGTAAAGGTGGAAGATAAATTATTTTAAAAAATTGTTTTGAACTTCTCAAATATAGGGTAATCACATATAAAAAATTAAAAATGGTCAAGCAACCGTCACTGGATCACTTCACATGGATTGACCCGACTATAGCGTACACTGATGTCTAGGTTATGTTGATAAGAGGGCAACTCGGTTACGAGTCTGTGAGTGCGATATTAGTAACAGATTGATCTGGAGTATAGTTCGACGTCGAAGTTTCTTACATCAAAAGTACAAACCAATACAAATACAATATAGCTGTTTCCTTGCCTGCAATACACTCCAACTCATTTATTTTCACCTTCTTTTCCTGCCATTTCCAGCATCTGTAACCTTTAAACTTTGTGCACGACATCTTAATAAAGAAATGGGCTATGTGGTAAGCATTTTCATAAAGGAAACCAACTAGTATATTAATCATATCAACCTTCGCACACTGTCCCAGTCAACAATGGAACGGGATACATTGTAAGCATATTCTTACAGAAACTTAACACACATCATAGTATGTCATGTTATATTTAATGCTTTCCTTACCTGTCCTGCTGTAGACCTGTGTGTTCTCATGCGTATGTCGACAGCCGCTACAAATGTGACATGACCTTTCTCTGCTTTACTATTGCCGCGGAAAAAAATACATATTTTTCACAAGTTATGTTTGTGAATAAAGCTCTACCCGCAAACACCGCAACATGCTACACGTCCGATTTATAATTAAGCCTCGTGATCCAAAACAAATTTACCTACACATTACACCTGTCAAGTGTCAACTATCGCAAAATAGAATGTTTTGATTGTCTGATTCTAACATCTATCATCGCTGACTTCGATATCGAGCTAATATCTTTGGAATGGGAAGCAGTTTAGGTCGGGAAAAATAAACACTCGTCTCTTATCATATTTAACATCGAAACGCTCTGTAAACTGTCAAGATAATTGCGAACTGCTGCCACCAGCTGGAGGTTTTAAACTTAAAGCTAAAAAATAATTTGCAGTGAAACCCTTTGAATAACATTTTCTCTGCCGTAAACACAACGAGTATCAGATTTCAACAGACTTCTACATATATCACTGATAAAAGTTAGGCGAACTATAAGCCTTAGTAGGTCATTTGCTTAGAGCAAAGCACTATAAACAGGTTCATTAGAGAAGAAACCATGTTTGATTACACAGCAATATTCAATAAAGCATTGCGGACTGCTGAAATGTACACCGTACGATATCGATGTATCAATATCGATACCTTGATAGTAAACAGAGAGAGGGAGATAAAAAAAGGTGTGCAGTGCAAAATTTCGAAAATACAGTTGTAGGCATTTAAGCTGCGGAAATGGCATTTAGCTATGCTGCACTAACATACATTATTGCATTAATAATTGATGCTCTTTTAATATTTTCAGCAATATTTCATGTAAGTTTGTTTGACATGCTTTTTTCGTAGTAGTGACTTAGTGAGTCTTATGTCAGAAGGAAGTCCCTTCTTTATTTCACTTATTTTTTTAGGTTATAGCTTTCGATGAACTGAAGACTGATTATAAAAACCCCATCGATCAGTGCAATAATTTGAATCCGGTAAGCTGTATTCGGCAAACCACGCCTCCTAGCTGTCTGAAAATAACATGAGCCTCTGCAGTAATGTCTTGTTTCTTTACAGCTTGTCTTACCTGAATACCTGGTACATCTTTTCTTTAATATTTTGTTCCTCACGGCTGGAGAATGGTTTTCACTGTGTCTGAATATTCCACTCATTGCATATCACTTTCACAGGTAAGCTGCTTTCATCAAATGTATACTTATGTATGACACGATTCTTGAAGTGTACTGAATAATACAGTGGGAACTATGTTATTACTGTAGCGCCAAGCTGTCTTGTATGACACTTAACAGTTTCTTTACGACAAAAACAAGTGCAACAACTCGGTAAAGGTTCGTAAGATTGTGAATAGGGTCATTCCATGTCAATTCAACCAATTCGAGAAAATGTTCCAGCTGATAGTCTCAGATTTGGCTGAAATTTAGCACACCAATGCTACCAAGTGTGGAACACTCACGTACAAAATTTTAAGTTTCACTGCCAATTAGTTCCAGAATTATGGCTTGTGAAAGTAGGTGGCATGACCCGGAAATTGCAACCCGCATCTGTAACCTATCTTCAGACCCAACTTCAGGTCTTAATAACTTTGGAACCGTTCCACACAGTCCACTGAAATTTTTACAACCCAGTAACATCCACTTAGAGAACACACTCTGTGAATCAAAACACCAACAACATATTTCTGAGGGAAAATAAAAAAATTCAAAATGTGATTAAAAAATGTAATATGTTAAAAGGTACATATTGTAGGTGCCCTGTATGCCTGCTATAATTCACTCAAAAAGGGTATAATTTTTTTTTTTTCCACACAAACAGAGTTACATGCACATGAAAGTACAAAAATTTGAAAAATTACCTGAAAAATATGGATTTTCTAAGTGTGGTAGCACAAAAGGACAAGTGATATCCAAGCCACATTTCAAACACTGCATAAGTAGACCATAATATAATATGTGACAAAATTTCAACTTGTTATTGCAAGGCATTTGTGTATAATAATAGTTGACAGAGATGTGTTTGGTTACGTTTCTTTTAACACGATTTAGCAAGTAATAGTGATGATGCAGACAGTATGTTTCAGATAAAGCTGCAGCAATTGTTCGGAACCATTAGGCAACAGAAAGTTAAACAATTGTAGTTTTCAGGGACAGAATGAGTCATTGTTAGGCAGGAACAACAAACGAAACAAGCAACAATTACAGGTTACTCATGTTTTTAAGATTCTAGTTCAGACTGGTCAGTACTGTTATGGAAAGTCAGTATGGAGGCAGAATATTGTACTAGTGGTGCTTTTGTTCAAAGAAGTTGCAGTATTGGTAGAGCACAAACTCCTAAAACAACATATGGAACAAGATGTGGCATTCGCTTTGTACTGTATTGTCTGGATGAATCAGATCATGATTTGTTGTTATGGAGATCCGGTATACACCGTCTGGGCACAAGAAGTACAGTTCCAGGAAACTTAAGTGTTTATCATCATATGAAAGTGTTTCTGAATAAGTATTATTACCTACAAAGAAGTTGTTTTGATCCATTTCGGGTTCATAAGAAGACAGTGAAGTGTAGCCTCAGAGAAATTGATATAAAATCAGTATTGAAATTGAATCAGTGCATGGGACTTCACATGAAACCAGGACCAAAGTTATGTTCCATGTGTGTTACACTTCTAAAAAATGAAGAATATTCTGATAATTTATGACAGTGACGGAGAGTATCAGTCACCTACAACCACAGCAGATGAGCAATTAAATACTTCAGTGACTGCTCTTGGTTTTTTCTCCCATGAAGACACACAAAGTTGGGAAACGAGACAAGCCCAGCTATGGTAGAAGAAAACTACAAGAAGCTCAAATGGAATTAAAGCACAAAATAGCTGATACACACATGGTGGAAGAGGAAGAACTATCTCCTCCAAAGGAACAGAAATCATGCCAGAAATGCTCTGATTTGGACAAAATTGTGCACGATTTGAAAGGAAAATGTGCCATATCCACACACCAGAAAAAAGTAGCTATTCTTACCCTTGCACCTTCCAGCTGGTCCATTGACTACACTACAAAGGAATTCAATGTTTCTACATATATGGTAAAGCAAGCTAGGAAAATAAAAGCAACCCAAGGAGTGCTTCCACAACTTCAGCAGGCTTAGGGGAAGCAATAAATAAAGGTGCTAGTGTCGGAGTTTTATGAAAATAATGACTACAGTTGAATAATGCCTGGGAAAAAGACTATGTAATGGTGAAAATGGGAAATGTAAGTGTACAGATGCAAAAAAGACTGTTGCTATGCAACATATCAGAACCAATGTAGAATTCAAGAAAAAGTATCCCAATACCAAAGCAGGTTTATGATCTTTTTTCAATCTTCGGCCAAAATGGGTTGTGCCTGTAAGTGCAAGGGTACACACAGTGTTTGTGTGTGTGAGACCCATCGAAATGCTAAGCTGATGTTTGCTGCTATAAAGGATTCTGGTCTTGATTACAAAGGTGCAATGAAGCTGCTAGCGTGTGACATTAGTTCCTACCAGTGCATGATACGCAGGTGTGAAATGTGTCCTGGTAAGGCAAATCTTGCAGAACACATGAATAACAAACTGTATGGTGAACTCCTTATGGATGATGATGGACTTGTTTCTTATAAACAATGGACACACATGGATTGCACAAGTCTTGCAACAAAGCAAAGTACAGTGGAAGATTTTGTTGAAATGTGTTGTCAAAAAAACGGACAAACTGACTGCATGCAGCTTCACAGCAACAGCACAATCGGCTTCTCTTTTTTTTTGTGAGGATAATTTGAAATAAGGTGAACTTACAGTAATAGTAGACTTTTCTGAAAATTATGCATTTATAGTTCAAGATGCCATCCAAGGATATCATTCAGACAACAGGCAAGCAACTCTCCAGCCATTTGCGATTTACTATAGAGGTGAATCAGGTGATGTGTCTGACATGAACCTGTTCATGATGCCATTGCAGTTCATGCCCACATTCGCACTGTCATGGCATATGTGAAAAACAAGCTGCCTCACATACATTTTGCAAAATACTTCAGTGATGGGGCAGCTAGTCAGTACAAAAACTGTAAAAATCTCAAAAATTTATGCTTGCATTACCATGATTTTCAGATTCACGCAGAATGGAATTTTTTCACAACAATTCATGGTAAAAATGTATGTGATGGTATTGGTGCTACCATTGAGCACACGGCATCACGAGCTAGTCTGCAGCACCCTACAGAAGGCCCATTTCTAACACCTCTTCAATTATTTACCTGGGTACAGAAAAATATCTCTGGCATACAATCATTCTATGTTTCGAAACATGAGGTGAAATCAGTCAAAGAGTTGCTAAAAAGCAGACTAGAACACGTTAAAACTGTTGCAGGCACAAGGAGCCATCATCACTTCTCTCCAGCGGACTCTGACAATCTGCAGATGAGCAGACAATCCGGTTATAACTATAGGTTCATGGACAACATGTGTCTTCACAGTGTGTCTGACTCAGGAATCAGAAGCAAAAGCAGCAACATACAACCAGATTGCTATGTTATTGCTGTTTATGGTGGCAAATGGTACTTAGGATGTGTTGCAGAGTGCTGTGAAGCAGAAGGTGGTGTATTTGTGAACTTCATGGCACCAGCAGGACCAGCAAGATCATTTCAGTGGCCACGTTTGACAGACGTGTTGGATTCCTTTTGAACATATTCTTATGACAGTTCCAGTTCCTACCACAGTGTCAGGAAGACAGTACAATTTGCCACTCAATGTACAGAGTACAGTAGCTAAAGTGTGGGAGAACTTCTGTTCGAAGCACAATGGACTGGTTTTTAGCAGTTAAGGCGCAGTAAGCATTAATGATAGGTTGTGCTAATCTATGTATATGTTGTTGCTTAGTGATTAAACAGTTGTGGGAGAGGATAAGAAGAGTCAGAACAGTTTACGATATGTTTTTACAAAATTGTATTGTGGAACAATCGCCACATCACCAAATACATATGTCAACTTCCATTGTACACAAATGTCTTGCAATAACATGCTGAAATTTTAAGATATATATCATTATGGTCTACTTATGCAGTGTGTGAAATTTGGCTTGGATACCACGTGTCCCTTTTGTGCTACCACACTTTGAAAATCCGTGTTTTTCAGTTAATTTTTCAAATTTTTGTATTTTCGTGTGCATGTAACTCAGTTTTTGTGACTGATATGGGCATGATGAGTTCTGTGTGTGTTTAGGTCACATTAAGCTTACCACAAAAAATTTAAACCCTTTTTGTGTGAATTATATTTGGTATACAGGGCACCTACAATATGTACCTTTTAATGTATTACGTTTTTTAATCACATTTGGAAATTTTTTTATTTTCCCTCAGAAATATGTTGTTGGTGTTTTGATTCGTGGAGTGTGTTCTCTAAATGGATGTTACTGGGTTATAAAAATTTCACTGGACTGTGTGGAATAGTTCCAAAGTTATTAAGACCTGAAGTTGGGTCTGAAGATAGGTTGCCAGATGCGGGTTGCAATTTCCGGGTCACGCCACCTTCTTTCACAAGCCATAATTCTGGAACTAATTGGCAGGGGAAACTAATACTTTGTACACAGAGTGTTCCACACATGGTAGAATTAGTGTACTAAATTTCAGTCAAATCTGAGACTATGAGCTGGAGCCCCTGGTTGAACTGACATGTTTGTGATGTACACTGCGTGTTAATATGACAGATAGTGGCCAGAAGGCACATTGTTAAATCTTGATTTTATTGAGAACATTCTGATTTTTACTGTAACCTTTACGTTTTTTTCTTTAAATAATATTTTGTAATTTAATTGACAGTGAAAGCCAAAGCTTTACATGTCCTTTTTTCCACTAACAGTGGAGAGTCTTATGCAGTTGCATTCTATTTCTACCAACCCTGTCCCCACTGCAGCTCTCTTTGCATCTCGTACTCGGGGATGTAAAGACCACAAGAATTTGGTAGTATCAATGAGTATCAATGAGTAAAGATGTAATCACTCATTTCCCAGAAACTTAAATCTTCTGCCACTTCCCTCATATTCTTGGCACCTGTGCTTCCAAGATAATATTCTTCATTGTTTACTGAGCCGTGTCACTTCGGCCTTTTGCCCTTTGAATCACTTTGTTTTCTCTTTGTAAATAATTCAGTTAATATAGTATCCAGATTCCTCTATCCAATACGCATGAGAAGTCAGTGCTCATTACATAATGAGTAAGTAACGTTCAAGATTAGCGAGAGAAATATTACTACAGTTCAGTGTGTTTGGAAATGTGATGAATTGTTAAGAATGTCTGTTGAAACTTTGTAGCAGATTAAAAAGTGTGCTAAATTTCTAGATCTGTGTTCACTAAACCACTGTGAACTGCAGAGGTACAAAGGGTAAGTCATGTTGACTAAGTTGTTACATCTTTTTCCTTTTCCGTTCGCGTGTGAAATGTGAGAAGAATGACTGTTTAAATACCTCTGGGCATGCTGTAATAATCTAATCATGTCCTCATGATCCCTAAGGGATGTGATATACTTGCTTAGTGGTTGTAGTATATTCCCTGCATCATAATGTAAAGTCAGCATCTCTGCTAATGCTCCAGCAGATCAGACAATCGCCGGCTGTGGTGGCCGAGCGGTTCTAGGCGCTTCAGTCCGGAACTGCGCGACTGCTACGGTCGCAGGTTCGAATACTGCCTCAGGCATGGATGTGTGTGGTGATCTTAAGTTAGTTAGGTTTAAGTAGTTCTAAGTTCTAGGGGACTGATGACCTCAGGTGTTGTGTCCCATAGTGCTCAGAGCCATTTGAACCATTTAATCAGACAATCTTGTGGCAATTCATGCTGTCCTTCTCTGTATACGTTCAATATTCCAAGTTAGTCCTATTTGATGTGGATCCCACACCCTTTAGCAATATTCGAGAATGGGTCACAAGTGATTTGCAAGCAATCTCCTTTGTGGACTGATTGCATTTCCCTAGTATCCTACCAACAAACTGAAGGCTGCTACCTGCCTTACCTATGACTGAGCTATGTGATCATTCCATTTCCTGTCCCAACAAAGTGTTACACCCAGGTATTTGTATGAGTTGACTGATTCCAACAGTGACTCATATATGAACAGTTAATTACATTCCAGAACATCTGCAGCCAGTTGGCCCATCTTTACATCTCTTTGAAATCTTATCAAGATCTTACTGAATATTTATACAACTGCTTTCAGACATTACTTCATTATAGATAACTGCAATATCAATGATAAGTCTTAAGTTACTATCAATATTGTCTGAAGTGTCATTAATATACATCATGAACAGCGAGGAACCCAACACACGTAAAAAATTACTTCTAGTACATCTGTCGATGATTTTTCCATTTAAGATAAATTGCTGAAAATCAGCCCAGTCACAAATTTTGTTCAATATCCCAGAGACTGTAGACCCACCAGGTTAACAGAGAACGCTAACGCGCTGCTTCCTGGACTGAGGTAGGCGCACGGGTCCCGGATCGAATCCGCCTGGAAGATTAACGATGAGGGCCAGTATGCCGTGGCCGGCATACTGGCCTGGATGTGGTTTTTAGGTGGTTTTCCACATCCCGCTAGGTGAATACTGGGCTGGTCCCCACATCCTGCTTCAGTTACATGACTCGCAGACATTTGAAACATGTTCACACTATTTCATGGTTTACACTTGACGCAGACAGCTGGGGTACACTGATACCTTCCCAGGGGGTGCGGGATGGCTGCCATCCGGCCACCCCTTCCATTAACTATGCCAAATCCATTCATAACCCTGCCGACCCTCCGAAAACTTCAGGACAAAGGCAGATGCAAAAGCAGAAGAAGAATCCCAGAGATTGTACATTCGATAAGAAACGTAAGTGTGGTACCAAGTCAAATGCTCTTGTGAAATTCACTGTCTTGATCCATTGTTTCAGGATGTTGTGTGACAAACACATGAGTTGGGTTTCACATGACCAATATTTTTGGAATACGATGTGGCTTGCCTACAGGAGGTCATTCTGTTTGGGACACCTCATTACGTTTGAGTGCAGAGAATGTTCTAAGATTTTATAACAAGTGGATATGAAGAATATCAGGCATTAATATTGTAAAACACTTCTGCTACCTTTCTTGTGGACAGACTGCTTTCTTCAATTATCGTGCACTGTTTTTGTTAGAGGGTTCTATGATAGATTATAACAGATGAGCTAACTCGGCCGCTAATTGAGTATGGAATGTGACCGAGATTACATCTGACACTGGGGCTTTGCTGAATTTTAATGATTTTTATATGTTTCTGAATGCCACTGACACTAACATCTATTTCAATGTGCGAAGCATACAATTACTATTGTCCATCATCGTACCTTTGCAAATGATCTAGCTGAGAACAGTAGAAAGTTGTGATCCTATGTAAAATTGGCAAGCCTGTCAAAGGCATTTGTCAAGTCACTCATTGATGAATCTGATATGGCTACAGAATGCAACAAAAAGAAATCCAAAGTTTTAAATGTCACCTTTAAGAAATTTTTTGTGCAGAAGCAGCTTACAATTATACCATTGTTTGACAATTGCACAGGCTCTCATGTGGAGCACATAGTAAGAGGCATCCCTGGCATAGAGAAGCAACTGAAATAGTTGAAAACAAATAAGTCATGTTCAGATGGAATTCCAGTTCGTTTTTTTTCCAGAGCACCGTGTGGCATTGGCCCCTTACTTAGCTTGCATTTATCTTGAATCTCTTGCCCAGTAAAAGTCCCAAGCAACTTGAAAAAAGTGTGGATGACTACTGTGTATGATTGTAAAAGAACGGACCCCAAAAATTGCAGACCAATATCCTTAATATCAGTTTTCTGCAGAATTTTTGAACATACTCTCAGTTTGAATGTAATAAATTCCCTTACGAAAGAGGACATGGTTACAGAAAGAATCGTTTGTAAGAAACTCGGCTTGCCATTTAATCATGATGGTCTGCAAACTGTGGGTGAAGGGCAAGTGGCAGATACTATATTTCAAGATTTCTGAAAAGTGTTTGACTTGGTGCCCCACTGTAGAATGTTAACAAAGGAAGACGCATGTGGAACAAGTTGCCAGAGACATGAGTGGCTGAAAGACTTATCAGTTGTTCATTAGAGACAGGGATTCACCAGAAGTGGCTCAGGGAAGTATGGTAGGACTACTTGGATTCTATATACCGTAGACATACATGATTTTGTGGACAGGGTGGGCAGCAATCTGCAGTTGTTTCCTGATGATGCCATAGTATATGGGAAGTTGTTGTCTTAAAGTGACTGCCAAAGGATGCAAGGAAGATGGCTTAGACAAAATTTCTAGATCTACATCTACACTCAGCAAACCACTGTGGAGTGTATGGCAGAGCGTATGCCTCACTATTCCAGTTACTGACAATATTATGAAAAGGGAAGTTGCTACTCACCTTATAGTGGAGATGCTGAGTCGCAGATAGGTGCAACAAAAAGAATGTCACAAATAAAGCTTTTGGACAGTAAGGCATTCATCAACAATAGGCAGCAAGCACATGCAAAATGCAACTCGCACACACGACTGCTGAAACCACAGTTTCAGTTGCCTGAGACTGACAAAGGCCTTACTGTCCAAAAGCTTTATTTGTGACATTCTTTTTGTTGTGCCTATCTGTGACTCAGCATCTCCACTATATGGCAAGTAGCAACTTTCCTTTTCATGATATTGTTACAATTCATCCTGGATTTTCCACTGTTTTTTCCCAGTTACTAAGGTTTCTTCTGCCTTTCATTTACATATGGAACATGGGAAGAATGATTGCTTGAAAGCCCCTGTGCATTCTTGTAGTTATTCTAATCTTATCATCATGATCCCTATGTGAGCAATACATCGGGGTTTGTAATGTATTCCTAGAGTCATCATTTAAAGCCAGTTCTTGAAACTTTGTTAGTAGACTTTCTTGGAATAGTTTATGTCTACATTAAACAGTCTGCCAGTTCAGTTTCTTCATTACTCTGTTACATTAGATTCAGTTTTCATTCCATAGACCCGAAAATGACATGGTTCTCATGGGTCTGGAACAAATCAGAAAATATAACATAAAAAACATAAAACATTTGAATATAATAAATATTCGCTACCCTGATCATTTGTCAGGAGACTGTCAAAACAGTTGAATACATTACAGTAAACAGGAATTGCTAATATTTGCAGAATTAAAAATCTGCCAGACTGAAACATAGCTATGCACTTTTAATAAATTTATCATACATAAAGTACATAATCTTGACTGCTGTGGTCAAGTGCTGTCAAAACTGAAATCTAACGGACATTTTTACTTAAGCTGGTCTAACAGTCCCTGTTAAGACATTCATTTATAGAGTAGAAGGAGTTGCCTTTCAAAAAGTCTTTCAAACTTTGTTTCAACTGTGCTTTATCTAAAAGAAAGTTTTTAATGGTTGCTGGCAATTTGTTGAAAATGCGTGTTCCTGAATACTGGACCCCCTTTTGGACCAAGATAGGTGATTTTAGGTATCTATGTAGGTTGTTGTTATTTCTAGCACTGATATTGTGTTTTGAGCTATTGATTGGAAATAGAGATATTACTTGCAACAAATTTCATTAAGGAATAAATGTACTGAAAAGCACTGGTTAGAATGCCAGTTTTCTTGAACACATTTCTGCATTATGTTCTTGAATTTACGCCACAAATGAGTCTTATTACACACTTTTGCGTGCTAAAAGCTGTTGCTTGGTTTGACGAGTTATCCCAGAATATGATCCCGTAAGAGATAATAGAATGAAAGTGAGCAAACTATTCAAGTTCTTTCATATTTATATCTCCTCCGTCTAACATCGTTCTCTCTGCTGTGATTCACACAGTCGAAGGATTTTGACACATCACAGAAAATGCCAGTAACCTGTAATACAGACTTCTCAATGTGCTTCAGCAGTTGTGTGGTATGCTCTTCGCAACTGAATTTGTTAAGTTCCAATACCAGGAATTTAACACTGTCAACCTCTTTGACCTGCATGTCTTTGTATGTTATACAAATGCTAGAAGAAACACTCTTACAGGTTCTGACATGCATATAGTAGGCCTTTTCAAAGTTTAATGACAGTGCATTAGCATTAAATCATTTATTAATGTCGGTGAAAGTTTGATTAGCAGCCATTTCTAAGTCTGTACTTGATTTTTTTATTACAATGTTTGTATCATCTGCAAACAAACTAAACTTAGCATCTGGCAATGTAACAGACTAAAGTTCATTAATGTACACAAGAAAAAGCAGTGGTCCCAAGATGAAACCTTGAGGAACACCACATGTAATTAATTCCCAATCAGATGAAGACTGACCGCTTCCTGCACAGGTATTTCACAACACCACCCCTTGTTTCCTATTGCACACCATAATATTCTAATGTATTTAAGAGAATGCTGTGATTCACACAGGCAAAGGATTTTGACACATCACAGAAAATGCCAGTAACCTGTAATTTGTTATCTAATGAATTAAGTGTGCTCTCACCATATGTGTCGATAGCTTTCTCTGTATCGGAACCCGGAAGGAACCCAAACTGTGACTTGGACAACATATTACTTGCAGTCAGACACTTAAGGAGATGCTTAAACACAACCTTTTCAAGTATTTTAGAAAAAAGCTGGCAAAATTGAAATATGTCAGTAGTTTGATGGTATCTGTTTATCCCTCTTCTTGTAAAGAGGATTTAATTTCAGCATATTTTAACAAGTCTGGAAATGTTCCACTGACATGAGATCGATTACACAAATAACTTAAGATAGAACTGAGCTTGCATGAGCACTCTTTGATTACTTCGTTGCTATGTTATCATAACCACTAGAATAATTAGATTTTTTTGTGACTGATGCTACTTCTTTGGGAGACATGAGTTTCATTTCCATTTTACTGAAATTAGTTGTAGAGACTGGTCTCAGATACTCCATTATACTGTTTACCAAAACTGATAAGACCAAGCTGTCAGTAACAGAAGTAAAGTACTTGTTTAAGATATTTGTGATATTACATGGACTTGTTACCAATGTCTCATTTATTTTTAGAGCTATCTGTTACTCTTCATTTTTGACCCCACCTGTCTGTCTTCACAATATTCCATATAGTTTTTCTTTTGTTGCTGAGGTAATTGTGTTTTTCTCATAATGAAGTGCTTAAATTTCTAGATTACTTCCTTCAATATATTGCAGTATTCTTTTTAATGCATTACAATGCTAACATAAGAGCTCTTCCTAGATGGTAGATACAGTCTCCTGTTTATCCCATTATGAGATAGTAGGTACAGTTTTCTGTTTATCCCATTATAATATCTTTAGTCTTTGTGCAATCCATGGTTTATTTTTAGACTTTTGTTTGATTTGAGTTACCTTTAGGGGAAAACAATTTTCAAAAGAGGAGTTAACTTTATTAATGAATGCTTTGTATTTTTAATTTTAGTCAGAAGTATTGTAAACATCTATCCTGTTCTTGTCTCCTAAAATTATCAGTTATTGACTTATTTATTACCCTCCTGTACTCGTAAGTAGTTTTTTTAAAATCCTGACAAGTTTCAGTACTTAACACAGATAGCCTATTTAGTATTGGTTTTGTTATATGACTTTTATCCCTAGATTTGTCTAGAAAGATATTATCAATAGCAGTCTCTTAGCATTCACGTATCATAGTTGTAAAGTTCACAGTAGAAACTAAATGACAGTGTTACTGATTGCAATAATTATTCACTAACAGAGCTTTTCAATAAATCCACATTAAAATGGCCACCAAACACTAGTACCTTGGTGACCGCAGTGGCCACGCTGTTCTAGGCGCTGCAGTCCAGAACCGCGCGACTGCTACGATCGCAGGTTCGAATCCTGCCTTGGGCATGGATGTGTGTGATGTCCTTAGGTTAGTTAGGTTTAAGTAGTTCTAAGTTCTAGGGGACTGATGACCTCAGATGTTAAGTCCAATAGTGCTCAGAGCCATTTTTTGAACTAGATCCTTATTTTTACTGCAAGGTGGGACAACAAAGCTTCCAGATTTTTTATGAAGAGATTAAAGTTTCCTGAAAGTGCTCTGTATATACTTTGTATTATAAAGGACTTATTATGAAGTACTACTTCTGTTGTACAATCTTATAAGTGCTGCTTCAAGCAAAATTTATTAATATCAACATTCTTGAAATCAAAACACTTTCTGACAAATGTGGCAACTCTCTCATTTCTCCATATTTTCTATGCAGAAGTAAGTAGCTAACTTGAATCCTGTAACATTCAGCATATCTATACCAGTAGTCACATGACGTTCAGAGGAGCAGATTATGTCAACTGGTCTGATCAACTCTGATTCTCCAACATAAATAAGCTACTCATTAAATATACCTTTTAGTCCTTGGATATTCTGATGCTCTAAGGGTAATTGATTTTGTGCACTGCCTGAATTACAGCTGGATGAACCTAATTTTTCTGTCAGGTTTTGAATGTCTCCAGCTTCAAATACAGGAGCTTTTTGCATGAATTGCATACATTAAAATTTTCTTTCTAGCTGCTTGTTTTATCAATGTAAATGTCATTCCAGTCTGTCTCTGAGCATCTTTTGTTTCTGCTCTTCCCTGCCCTAAAAAGAACTACTGTTCAGTCACTTGTAACCACTGATAGTTTACCAGTTGTGATAGTCCACCCCCCCCCCCCCCCCCAAGTTATTTGCTGTTACCCCAGACAGTTCTCCCTTCCCTTCCCTTTCCTGTTGAGGTGAAGGCCATGCTTAGTATTGTCCCACCCACTGATAGTCAACAGGAACCACACTGATATAAGACCCCATACCTGACCCAAGCAGCCACTCCAGTGTCTCATGATGCTGAAGCTGTCCTTACGAGACCACTCTCACTTAAAAAATCATGGCCCCTGTCTATACTGTTGCCCGGCCCATACACTACAGTGCCTTCCTCTGTGAAGCCTTTTCAGATTGAACCTACACCCTTATCACCTCACCCACACTTGCACTAGGTTTAAAAGAACTTACGACCTACTAACCTGACCGTACTTCATCTTGCAACAGTTGGCCAACACCTCCACCATGTGAACTACCTAACTACATAACTTTCTTCTTCACAACTTTTTCTGTTGTCTTATCTCTGAAACACTTTTTGAAAGTTTGTTGTGTCCTGTCTACTCTTACATCTACTTGTGCCTCATCAGTTTCAAACTGTGCCAACAGATCAAACCTGTTTTCCAAATTGACAACAAAACTGTTTGAGAAAGTCCTATTTCTTATCACTTCCCACTTCTCTCCCTCCCCCACACCCCTCAACCTTTTCAGATCTTGTTTTGCCCTATCTTGTTCTGCCTGAAGGGCAGCAGTCTTCTCCTCCTGTTCCAGATCTTCCTGTCTATGCCATAAATCCTACATAACCAATGAGCCTTAGTTATTTCCCCAATTCCCATGCCGCTACAGTCACCCACATGAAAGAAAGTGCAACAGCCCTCACACCACAGCACAGAACTAACAATCCTACAGGAAGTCATACACTTCACACTCATGGCAAACAAATTTTAGATTTAGTCTAAATTAAACAAGAATAGCTCCATAAACAAGAATAATTTCCTAGACTACTCGGTTAATATATTAAATTTCTTAGAAAGTTTAGGTTAAAAGTTCTAATACTAATTTGAGAAATAGAAAAGATTAAATATGTATTTTTTATGTGATGAAACAAAAGCCTACACTATAAGAACTTTTCACTTATTTCTGAACTTTGTGACTCATTGATATTATAGTCTTAGGAAACTGTCTTCCATTTTGTGAAGTTCACAACTATACATTTTAGAACATTTGAAGCAGGTTGCCAATCTTTGCACCACTTTGAAGTCTTATCAAGAGCTGACTTAATATTTATGCAGCTTCTTTCAGACAGTACTTCATTATAGATAACTGCATCATCTGCATAAAGTCTTAAGTTACTATTAACATTGTCTGCAATGTCATTAATATACAACATGAACAGCAAGGGTCCCAGCAGACTTCCCTGGGGCACACCTGAAGATACTTTATCAACTGACAATGAATCTTCATCCAAAATAAAAGTCATCAACCTTGTCACAAATTTCCGTTGGTGCCCCTTATGATCGTCCTTTTGAAAGTAAGTTTAGTTATGATACTGGGCCAAATTCTGTTCAGAAATCAAGAAATATTGCATCTTCCTGACTGACTTGATCCACAGCTTTCAGTATGTCGTGTGAGAAAACTGCGAGTTAGGCTTCTGATGACCGACATTTTTGGAATCCATGTCGGTTGGCATTGAGGAGGTTGTTCTGTTCAAGATATTGTATTTGAGCTCAGAATATGTTCCAATATTCTACAGCAAATCAATGTCAAGAATATTGGACGGTAGTTTTGTGGATCACTTCTAGTACCCTTCTTGCAGACAGATGTGACCTGTTCTTTTTTCCAAGAACTGGTCAGGGTTTTATGTTCGAGGGATCTACAATAGACTGTACTTAAATGAGGGTTAACTCGTCCATAAATTCAGTATAGACTCTGACAGGGATTCCATCAGGCCCTGAAGCTTTATTCAGTTTTAATGATTTCAGCTGTTTCTCCACTGCACTAACATTTATTTCACTCATCTTTTTAATGGCATGAGAATTAAATTGGGGCACGATTTATGGGTTTTCCTTTGTAAAGGAATATGCCTCTGTACTTGTTTGGGTCCATTGGGTCTCCTTTACCTTTGTAGAGAACTTTTATTGTCAAGTGTCTCTATTGTGTCGAAATTCTTCAAAGTTCCAGGAATTTGTTAAATAGTTTTGTTTTTTCAAATTAGATGATGAAGGCCATGAATAGAAAGTCTAATTATGACATGTCGCAGCTCGAAGTTTGGCGCTGTCCATGAGCAATTCGTCATTGCTTCGGTGCCATAGAACTCCGGCCATACTTTTTCTCGTTTGTCCTCCATGATCTTCAATTGCTTTCTGGAAGCCCTGGTGTGTGGCATCATATATTGAAGTTTGATGTCTTCAATTAGGAATGTCTCTCTCGCTGGCAGGTACACTAGTCTAGATCTTGTTGTCTTTGAGAGACCTAATGCTCTTTTTAGATAAGTTGATTTCACCTGTTCTAGTGTTTCTAAATTTTTTTTCTGTCAGGTGGTCCCATATAACCTCCATCCCATAGGCCAGGATTGGCAAGATTTTTGCATTGAATAATTTCTTGGCTGTTTCTAGACTGAGAGTAGGCGGGTGTTTTTGATGTCCTGTATTGCTATTATTGCTTGGGCTGCATGTTCTGTTGCATGTTTTGTGAAGCATTTGGCTGTTGGTTGCAGTGTCACCCGTAGGTATTTAAAGTCTGATGAGATTTTTAGTTTTTGTCCTCTGATGTTGATTTCTGCATTTTGGGTGTTTTGGCTCCCTTTCTGAAAACCACCATTTCGGTCTTTGTTATGTTTATGTGTAGTTTGTGTTCACTGCACCATTTGTCTGTTTTCTCAATGATTTTCTGCAGCTTCTGTATATCTGTTGAACGTACGGCTATGTCGTCAACCATAGCATGTAAGCTTTCACGCTCGGCGTCTTCATTAATTAAAACTTCCGGGCTGAATTGCCGTGGTCCATATATAAAACTTCTTCTCCTTCCTGATGTTTTGTTGCCGGCTGCAGGCAACATTTTCTGAGGTGAGTCGGCGACTTACCTTAGAAGATGTTGCCGGCAACGAAATGTCAGGAAGGAGAAGTTTTATATATGGACCACGGCAATTCAGCCCGGAAGTTGTAATTAATGATATGTTGTCAACTTATGCATATACATCATCTTCATTTTCTCCAGTTCGGAGTACTTCTTCAGTGGCAAGAATGTACAGCAAAGGGCTTGTTGGGTCACCCTGTAAGACTCCGTTCAATTGCAGAATGAGGTTCGAAAAAGAGAGGTTGTCTGATATTGTGATTAAGTTGTATTCGGGGATTGACTTGATTATTCTTGCCCATACGCTATCTTCTCCCATTGTGTTTTCCAGTTTTCAGACTGTGATATCTCCTTCCAGTAGGTCAAAGGCTTTGGTAAAGTCTATGAACACTGTGTAGAACATTTGTTTCTTTTTTAGCGCTTCGTCGACGTTGTTTAGAAGAAGCCTGACTGCCGTAAGTGTCGATCTTCCAGATCTGAAACCCATTTGTCGTTCTGGGAGATGACTGTCCACAGAGGCTTTTATTTTTTGTGTAATTATCTTTGAAAACATCTTGAACTGAGTATTTTCCAGGGCTATGCCTCTGTACTTGTTTGGGTCCGTTGGGTCTCCTTCACCTTTGTAGAGAACTTTTATTGTCGAGTGTCTCTATTATGTCAGAATTCTTCCAAGTTCCAGGCATTTGTTGAATAGTTTGATCCATATGTGTTGGAGAGCCTCTTTTGCTTGTTTTATATGTTCATTATATATACCATGAGGTCCTGCTGCTTTCTTGTTCTTCAGTGCTTTTATTACTTCTTTTACATCTTCTTCATTTAGAGGTTCCCATACATTGTCTTTTTCCTTAGTTTGATGATGTTTCTCTTTCTTTGGGGGTGTTTTGATTCCTTGTTTGTTCAGTATCTTACTGAAGTGGTCTTCCCATTCCTTCATGTCTATATTTGGTGTATGAGCCAGTTTTCTTGGTCGTGCTGCTATGTATCGGCCTTTCTCTGCTTCAACCGCTTCTCTTTTTTGCCTCTCTTTCTGTGTATTCTCTTTTCTTCTCTTCTATTAGTTTTTTGTAGATTCTCCTCTCTTTTGCATACAATTTGTATGTTTCCTCGTTGTGCTGGTTTCTTAATCTGTGGAGCGTTTTTAGAACAGTGTTCCTTTTGCTGTAGCATTCAGCATCGAACCATCTTTTTGTTGTCCTTGTTTTTGGGTTTGTTTGTATCACTGGATTTTTTAGGAGGTCTCCTATTTGGTCTGTTGCTTTTTCAAGGTCTCCTTCTATTAAAGTTTCTATTTGTGTTATTTGTTCTTTCTGGTTTGTTAATTTTTCTAAATCTGTTTTTCTTTGTGTGATTTGGTGGGTCTTTCTTGCTGGCGGTGACGTGATGTTGTTTATATTTATCTTAATTGGAATGTGCTTTTGTATAGGAGTAATGGAGTCATGCCATATTGGTTGAATACCTCCTTTTTTTTCTCCTCTTATTAATGTGATATCAATGGTGCTTTTCTCATTGTGGCATATGTATGTAGGTATCTGTCTATTGTTCAGTAGGGTGAAACCATCTTCTTCTAGGGTTTCAATGACTAGTTTGTTTTATAGTTCTCTGTGTCTATTTTGCAGTTGAGATCACCTGCAATAATGGTGGGTTTGCTGTCGCATTGTTTGATGAGTGTGACTATTTCGTCAATTATTTCTACAGCATTTGTGTGCAGTTTAAAATAGGCTGCAATTATATTTACGTTTGCTGCTTCTACTAGCGTACTATTTTCTTGTTTTATGACTTTTTTTTTTGCATCATCCAGGGTTTCAGTAGGATAGATATTCCTCCCATGGGTCGTCCTCATTCTCCCTTCTTTGCCATTGGGTGATAGTTGTAGAAATCTTTATGCTGCCAGTTGTCTATCAGGAAGGTTTCTGTTAGGACTGCAAGATCCGAGTTTTGCAGAATGTCTGTTGGTGTTAGGTTAAGAGCACTTTTTATTCCCTCTGTATTCCACAAGACTGCTTTTATTTCTTGCTCTTCTGGTTTTCTTTTTAGTTTAGTTGAGCTCTGTTACCTCTTCCATTGATCGTCTTGGGAAACGAAATCGACGTTATTCTATGTTTTCTGGCCAGAATTCTGGTTCTTGTGTGATTTGTAGCTTTTCAAATGGAGTGCCTTCTTTGAAAGCTTTTATGTCACCCAGTGTGTGCAGTTCTTCACGTTCTAGTTGTCCCAGTTCTTGTTAAGGTATTTCACTACTGTATCAGTTGTGGTGGTTCTCTTTAAGTTACTGATATATAGCCAGGCTGTTGTTTCTGCTGCTTGCATTTCTTCGTCTTTTTTTTTTTTTTTTTTTTTTTTTTTTTTTTTTTTTTTTTTTTTTTTTTTTTTTTTTTTTTACTCTGGTTTCTTCTGTACAAGCTTCTCCCTACCACATTACTCCAAGTTGGTTCCTCTAGTTCATTAACCTGGTTTCGGGTTTTATTAAGTGGCTCGTGCGTTGAATGGACTTGTAGCTGATTTTGTTGCTGGAGCAGAGGATTTCTGTATATTGACATTCCCCCTGGTCATGGAAATGGAACTGCATAATATTGCGCAATGGTATGCCAGTTTTTTTGTCTTAAATTAGGTGAAAACACGACGACAACTTATGGTAAGCTTCAGAAGGCTTTTGGAGAGGAGGTTATGTCAAGAGCTCAAGTTTTTTGTTGGCATAAAATGTTTAGTGAAGGCAGAACAAATATTGAAGATGCAGACCACAGTGGATGACCATCAACCTTGCGGATGGATATCAACTTGGCCAGGGTGCCTGAACTCATATGATGTGATCAAAGATTATCCTTGAAAATGATTGCAGAATAACTGAAGATTTGTGCAAAAATGGTTGCCAAAAATCTCACACCACAACAGTGAGAGACACGGAAAAATGTGGCAGCCGATCTGTTAGAGCAAACGGAATTCAATCCAGAATTGTTGAGCCGTACTATCGGTGGTGATGAAAGTAGTAGTTGTTGTTGTTGTTGTTGTTCCCCCCCCCCCCCCCCCCCCATGATCCAGAGACAAAACGCTGAAGTTCGCAATGGTGCTCAGAGGGATCACTCAGACCAAAAAAAGCATGCATGTCAAAGTCAAAAGTGAAATGCATGCTTGTGTGCTTCTGTCAAGGGAATTGTTCACAAAGAGTGGGTGCCTCCTGGACAAACAGTTAACCAATATTACTACAAAGAAATTTTAGAAAGACGTCTTAAAAGAGTTCTTCGTGTCCTTGCCAACATTGCTGATAATTGAATTTTGCATCACGATAATGCGCCATCCCATACTGCCCTGTCAGTACAGCAATTTTTAACCTCAAAACAAATTTCAGTACTACCCCAGCCACCTTACTCACCAGATATCGCTCCACGCGACTTTTTTGTATTTCAAAGAGTCAAAACGGTGGTCAAGGGACACCATTTTCAAACAACACAAGATGATCAAAAAGCTGTGACGAGTGTCTTGGAGGATATTACAGAAGATGAGTTCCAGAAATGTTACCATCAATGGCAGAAGCGCTGGAAAAAGTGTGTGCCATCACAAGGGAACTACTTTGAAGGAGACAAGACTAAACTTGACTAGAACAGTGAGCAACATTTTTTTTAACACCAGACTCATTACTTTATTGCTGCACCTTGTATATCTTTCTGCTTGTGTTAGTTGTCTTTTGTACTTTGGTAATCATTGTTGCCACAGTAGTGTCATGGTCAGTGATATCAGCTTTGATGTGGACACCCTCAAAGAAGTCGGGTCTATTGTTGCCATTAGATTCAATGTATTCCCATCATGAGTGAAGTTGCGAATTACGTGTTCTAGGTAATTTCCAGTGAAGGAATTTAGTAATGTTTCACGTGATGTCTTATCACATCCACCATTAACAAAACTGTAATTTTTCCAGTTGATTGTTGGATGAATAAAGTTTCCGCCAGTGATTACAATATGATTGGGGAACTGAAGTTTTCTCCAAAGTTTTTGGTTACGTCAAGAGAGAAGTCTGGTGGGCAATAGAAGGAACCGATTATCATTTTATGCCTACCCCTGATATTGAGTTCTTGTCTACTGTTACAAATACACCACCTCCATTTCCTGTTTGGGTATCCTTTCAGTATACACGGTATCCTTTCAGTATACACTTAAATGTTCCTCAAAAATCTCAATTCAACCAGTTGTTGGTGTGATGAATGGCAGCTAGCTCTAAATGTAAAATATGTAGGTTAGATGTAGATCAGTTGGAGAAACAGACCTATAACGTTCAAAGACAGCACTAGTAGTGTGCTACTTGATGCAGTCAGGCTGATTAAATATCTAGGCATAACATGCAAACTGATATGAAATGGGATGAGCATCTAAGAATTGTAGTAGGAAAGTGAATGGTTAACTTTGGTTTATTGGGAGAGTTCTAAGAAAAGGAGATAGCATAGTGCAACTCATTCTTGAGTATTGCTTTAGTGTTTGGGATCTCCACCAGATCAGATTAAAGGAAGACATCAAAAAGATATCATAGGTGGGCTGCTAGATTTTTTACCGATAGGTTCGATCAATGCCAAGTATAATGGAGTTGCTTCAGGAACACAAATGTCAATCCCTACAGGGAAGGCGGTGGTGTTCTTTTAGAAGAATGCTAATGAGAAAATTTAGAGAACCAGCATTTGAACCTTGCTGCAGAATGATTGTACTGTTTCCAATTAACATTTCACGTAACGATCATGAATGTAAGATAAAAGAAATTAGGGCTTGTACAAAGACATATTGACAGTCGTTTTTCCCTCACCCTATTTGCACATGGAACAGGAAGAGAGATAACAAGTGATGGTACAGCATAGAGTGGCTTTTTATATAGATGTAGAAATTGGGGCATTACTTCAGGGTTTTCTTTTGTAAAGGAACATTTGAAAATATAGTGAAGCATTTCTGCTTATGCTTTGCTACTTGCAATTCGTCTCCCTATCGCTTCCTTGAGTGACTGGGCACTAGCTCTGGTGTCACTAAAAGCCTGACTGTTAGGATGTAAAGTTCCAGGTTCTTCGTTGATATGTTATACTACAGCTTCTTTGTTCACTGTACTGAACATAGAGGCTTTGCACCTCGTATGAACCATGGACCTTGCCTTTGGTGGGGAGGCTTGCGTGCCTTAGCGATACAGATAGCCATACCGTAGGTGCAACCAAAATGGAGGGGTGTCTGTTGAGAGGCCAGACAAACGTTTGGTTCCGGAGAGGGGCATCAGCCTTTTCAGTAGTCGCAGGAGCAACAGTCTGGATGATTAACGGATCTGACCTAGTAACATTAACCAAAATGCCTTGCTGTGCTGGTACTGCGAATGGCTGAAAGCAAGGGGAAACTACAGCGTTAATTTTTCCTGAGGGTATGCAGCTTTACTGTATGGTTAACATATTCTAGAGGTAAAATAGTCCACCATACAGATCTCCGGGTGGGGACTACCCAGGAGAATATCATTGTCAGGAGAATGAAAACCGCCGTTCTATGGATCGGAACCTGGAATGCCAGATCCCTTAATATGGCAGGTAGGTTAGAAAATGTAGAAAGGGAAATAGATACGTTAAAGCTAGATATAGTGGGAATTAATGAAGTTTGGTGGCAGGAGGAACAAGACTTCTGGTCAGGTGAATACAGGGTTATAAATACAAAATCAAATAGGGGTAATGCAGAGTTGGGTTTAATAATGAATAAAAATAGGAGTGCGGTTAAGCTACTACGAACAGCGTGGTGAATGCATTATTGTAGCAAAGATAGACATGAAGCCCACGCCTACCACAGTAGTAAAAGTTTATATGCCAAGTAGCTCCACAGATGTTGAAGAGACTGAAGAAATGTATGATGAAATAAAAGAAATTACTCAGCTAGTGAGGGGGGGGGGGGGGGGGGGGAGTAATAGTCATGGGGACTGGAATTCGATAGTAGGAAAAGCAAGAGAAGGAAAAGTAGTAGGTGCATATGGAATGGGGGTAAGGAATAAAAGAGGAAGCTGCCTAGTAGGATTTTACACAGAGCATAACTTAATCATAGCTAACACTTGGTTTAACAATCATAAAAGAAGTTTGTATGCATGGAATAGATCTGGAGATACCGGAAGCTTTCAGATTGATTATACAGTGATAAGCCAGAGATTTCATTACCAGGTTTTAAATTGTATGACATTTCCAGGGGCAGATGTGGACTTTGACCACAATCTATTGGTTATGAACTGTAGATTAAAACTGAAGAAACTGCAAAAAGGTGGGAATTTAAGGAGATAGGGCCTGGATAAACTGAAAAAATCAGAGGTTGTAGAGTGTTTCAGAGAGAGCATTAGCGAACAATGAATGGGTAGTTTTGAGAGACGAAATAGTGAAGGTTCAGAGGATCAAGTAGGTAAAAAGTCGAGAGCTAGTAGAAATCCCTGTGCAACAGAAGAGATATTTAATTAATGAAAGGAGAAAATATAAGAAGGCAGTAAATGAAGCAGGTAAAAAGGAATGGAATGCAAATGTCTCAAAAATGAGATCGACAGGAAGTGCAAAATGGCTAAGCAGGGTTGGTTAGAGGACAAATGTAAGGCTATAGAGGCATATATCACTAGGAGTGAGATAGATACTGCCTACAGGAAAATTAAAGAGACATTTGGAGAAAAGAGAACCACTTGTATTAATATCAAGAGCTTAGAAGGAAGACCAGTTGTAAGTAAAGAAGGGAAGGCAGAAAGGTGGAAGGAGTATATAGAGGTTCTGTACAAGGGGATGTACATTATGGAAATAGAAGAGGATGCAGATGAAGGTGAGAAGGGAGATACGATACTGCGTGGAGGATTTTAAAGAGCAATGAAAGACCGAAGTCCAAACAAGGCCCCAGGAGTAGACAACATTCCATTAGAACTACTGATTGCCTTGGGAGAGCCAGCCATGAGAAAACTACCATGTGGTGAGTAAGATGTATGAGACAGGCGAAATACACTCAGACTTCAGGAAGAATATAATTCCAGTCCCAAAGAAAGCAGGTGTTGACAGGTGTGAAAATTATCGAACTATCAGTTTAATAAGTCACAGCTGCAAAATACTAACGTGAATTCTTTACAGATGAATGGAAAAACTGGGAGAAGCCGACCTCAGGGAAAATCAGTTTGCATTCCGTAGAAATGTTGGAACACGTGAAGAAATACTGACACTATGACTTATCTTAGAAGATAGATGAAGAAAAGGCAAACCTACATTTCGAACCTTTGTAGACTTAGAGAAAGCTTTTGACAATGTTGACTGGAATACTATCTTCCAAATTCTGAAGGTGGCAGGTGTCAAATACAGGGAGTGAAAGGCTATTTACAGTTTGTACAGAAACCAGATGACAGTTATGAGTCGAGGGGCATGAAAGAGAAGCAGCAATTGGGAAAGGAGTGAGACTGGGTTGTAGCCTCTTCCCGATGTTATTCAATCTGTATATTGAGCAAGCAATAAAGAAAACAAAAGAAAAATTTGGAGTAGGAATTAAAATCCATGGAGAAGAAATAAAAACTTTGAGGTTTGCCGATGAGATTATAATTCTGTCAGAGACAGAAAAGGACCTGGAAGAGCTGTTGAACGGAATGGACAGTGTCTTGAAAGGAAGATATAAGATGAACATCAACAAAAGCAAAATGAAGATAATGGAATTTAATCGAATTAAATTAGGAACTGAGGGAATTAGAATAGAAAATTAGGTACTTAAAGTTGCAGATGAGTTTTGCTCTTTGGGGAGCAAAATAACTGACTATGGTCAAAGTAGAGAGGATATAAAATGTGGACTGGCTACAGCAAGGAAAGCATTTCTGAAGAAGAGAAATTTGTTAACATTGAGTATAGATTTGTGTGTCAGAAAGTCTTTTATGAAAGTATTTGTATGGAGTGTAGCCATTAGACAAGAAGAGAATAGGAGCTTTGGAAATGTGATGCTACAGAAGAATGCTGAAGATGAGATGGGTAGTTCACATAACTAATGAGGAGGTACTGGATAGAATTGGGGAGAAGAGGAATTTGTGGCACAACTTGACTAGGAGAAGGGATCAGTTGGTAGGACATATTCTGCGGCATCAAGGGATCATCAATTTAGTATTGGAGGGAAGCACAGATGGTAAAAATTGTAGAGGGAGATCAAGGCTTGAATACACTAAACAGATTCAGAAGGATGTAGGTTGCAGTAGTTACTCGGAGATGAAGAAGCTTGCACAAGATAGACTAGCATGGAGAGCTGCATCAAACCAGTCTCTGGACTGAAGAAAACAACAGCAACAACAACAACAACAACAGCAGATTTTGCTATTTGTTTTAGCTACCCTTTGCACTTTGTATTCAGTGTTGCTGTAGCTTCCTCATGGTCACAGATTCTAGTTTCAATGTGGATATCCTGAAAGTGATTAGGTTTGTTTGTCGTCATTAAATCCAAAATATTTTCTCATGAGCAGGGTTCCAAACTGTCTGTTTTACATGGTTTCCAGAGAAGGAATTTAGTAATGTTTTAGTGGCTATCTTTTTTATGCCCACCACTAACAAATCTGTAACTATTTCAACTAATAGTTGGATTATTAATGTCTGTTCCACTGTTTATAGTAAGATTGGTGTACTCATGTACTAGTGAACTAGGTTTCATTTAAAGTTTTAGATTGCACCAGGAGGTGAGCTTGGTGGTCAGTAGAAGGATACAATTATAATGTGTGCCCTCCGTTGATAGTGAGTCGTGCCCGAACACTCTTCCATGCAGCCTCAATTTCTATGTTGGGGATTTGAGTTTCTTGTCTTCTGTGACAAATACACCACCTCCATTTGCCATTGGCCTACCCTTTTGTCACACACTTTTAAGTTTCCTCCAAGTCTCAGTGCTGCCAACTTCATGTTTAACCAGCTTTCTGTTCTTGATATTATGTGACTTCACTGCTTTTTAGCATGACTTCAAACTCTTGGCACTTTTTTACAAATTTCTTGTCAGTTATCCACTAGGATTTTAATATTGTCAACTGCTTTGTGTGTGTGTGTGTGTGTGTGTGTGGGGGGGGGGGGGGGGTCATTATCTGTCATTATCTGCACTTTACAAACCATTATGTGCACCCCACACATAGTTAGCTACTGCAGATGTGTAGTGTCCTCCTGACCCATTCAAGGGGACCTTATAGCTCTCAAACATGTGGTGCCAATGTAGGAAATCACAGCTCATTATAAATTTCATTGTGATTGATCCCGGTTTTTGATCTCATATTCTGGTCACACTGCAGTACAGACATTGATATGTTGTACTGTGCAAAATCATGGAAATGTCTACTTTTATTTAGGGTATGAATATTACATCTTAGTTGAAATAGGGTGATAACAGTAATATTTAAGACAAACGGTGCATTTTCTAGCTTTGTTTCGGTGAGTGTCAACTGTAAGGACGCATAAAAATCAGACTGTGGTCAGGAGAAAGATTTCCTTTGCACAGTTTAAAGATACAACCTTCGTCTATTTACAGGCGGATTTTCATTATTTTCTGATCTCCTATATCATTGCCATAATGTCAAAAGCTAGATGCTCCGATTGAGCTTACTGTTGGAGTTATTTCGTCAGAGAAGGCACTGGTATTAAACTTGAACTTTTGTCGGTTACATCATACGTGTTTACTAATGAATACTCCTTGTGTTTGTTAGTTAAGAGTTTGTAAAGCAGTTGTTTTAATAGCTGCAATATATGTGAGACTGTTGTGGAGCACAGTTGCCACTGTTGTAATGTGCCACAAGTGTCTGTTAATCGGCAAAGAATGGCGCCTTTGTAGTAACATTTAGTTTTAGCTGGGAATAGAGGAAAACACTATGTGAAATTGCAAATAAACATTCAATATGCTTTGGGGACACTTTCCAGAGTGGAGCAACACATCTGTAAAGTATCATTTATTCTAAAATTCTTGTTCTCCTTTGCTACCTTGTTCTTGACAAATGCTCATACAAGTTCAGTGGCATTCAATTCGCAGTGCACTACAGGCAACCACAGAAGTTAAATTTTCTTCTCCATTGATCGCAGTATACTTTCCAAAAGGCATTCCTGCGCCCTGAAGTGCAATCACACATGTACCAGTAGGCTAGATTTAGCAAATTCCCCTTATGATTTCACATCAGATGGCAGCTCTACGTTACTGCTTTCCATCCACTCAATAATAGAATCCTTTCTCCATTTTGTAGATGGAGTTCATGACACTGGATTTATCTCTGTGTGATGTAGATCCCGATCTAACACAATCACAGATCTGTTTGATAATTTTTCGAGAACACTCATAAACCATTCATTTCAGAATGATAGTCTGCAACTTCTTTTTTCCCAGTAAAACATAGCTGACATTTTGCTCGAACCCATCTTCATTCTAAATGTGGCACATTATAATCATTTTTTCCACCAACACGGTTGCCACTCTTGGAAACTGCTTCTCCACATAGAAGACGTGGACTTTTCCTTTTTATGACACCCAGTATAAACAGGTTCAGTAGAAACTTCTTGCCCCTGCCAGATCACTTTTTTGGTAACAGAAGACATGAAGTTTCTCAGTATTCTGCCGAAATTCACTTCACCATACTTTCACTAACACCGAGACATACAGAAGTTCTCTTTACTGGCTGTGATATGGAACTGCTCATGTGCCGTTCTTTTTCAGATTCAAAGTAAGCACGTGCACTGATCACCATAGACTTTCCTCAGCTCCGTAAATGATGCATGGTTTCATACAAGTACAAGGCAACTAATTAAGTTACATGCACTGTCTCAGATGAATATACAACAACGAATGGGAGCACAACTGTTTGCTATCTGATGGGAAGCCGCAATGTAAACCCTGCAACAGTGAACAATGAAGAGGAAATACTGAGGTCTGGCAACATAGCGCATGCAAGCACGTGGTGCATAGAAATGCAAAAGCAAGTAAATTATAGGTGTGATATTAGCACTTTATGTAGAGTGCATAAAAACGTAACAGCTGTGAAAGGAAACAGCATAGCTGCATTTTCACTTTTCGTCTTATTAATGCGTATCACAGTTAGGGGAATTGCAGCAATCTGCACCCACCATTACTAGAACAAAACGACTAATCGGAAAGCAAAATCAATTTGTCTGGAAGTTGAGTATTGCTGTATCTTCAAACTGTGCAAAAGAAATTTATGTCCTAATTGCAGTCTGACTTCTATGACTCCTCAAATTTGACACTCACAAAAATGGTCGTAAAAGCGCACTTTCTCTTAAATATTACCACATATGCCAGCTCCTTTTCAACTAAAATGTAATATTTATACACAGAATAAAAGTAGTTATTTCCATGATTCCTGCAAGGTATGACATATCAATGTTCGTCGTCTATTGTGACGACTATGAGTTCAAAGTCAGGGGTCAATCTTTATGCAATGGATAATAGTTTGTCATGGACCTTCGCAGTTTCTAATTCAAACCTCTCACTTGACTCCGAATCAGGTGGCCATGGTTTGTTCTGAGGACAATGCTGCAGATCGTGGTCTTTGGTGAAACTGTCAGTAAGGTTGTTTTCTATCTGGTCACTGAAATGGTCCTAGTATGACATTGGAGTCCAGACAATAGGTATCATTTGTGCCAGTGTGAGCACCATCTGCGTTTGGTTTCGTCGTGTTCCCTCAGGTGCTGCCGGAATAGCCCTGTCAGCCTGATGAATGAGACCTCCAGGCGCACACACTCAATGTACATGATGTTGCTTCCCATCCCTGGCAATAATATTATCTGCTAACCTATCCTGGCATTAGTCAAGACCTGCACTCACTACTTGACACCTGCAGTACCTTCCTCTTACTTTTCATATGTCACAGAGAAACTCCTACTTATCTCGTAAGACTAGTGCTCTGGGAAGGAAGGTTAGTGTGGTGGAGAAAAGGCTTAGCAACAACCCAAGGAATTGTTTCCCTGAATCTTTCCTCTGTAGCATACAGTCCACTGCAGACTGAAAGATTAATTCTGGTATTCAGCTTTTACTTATTCACTTTTTAATTGTGTGTGTTCTTGTCACAGTTAGACATTATATTCAGCTATCGCAATATTGTCACAGATAAAGCAGTTCAGTAACATCTGATAACACCAAGAAAGCTGTCTTATTGGTAAGCAAATGTGATGATAACAAACATCTTATTTGATTAAGGTGATATCAAGGGTGGTCCCTTTCAAGGGCATGGCTGACTTCCTTCCCTGTCCTTGTGCAATCTGAGCATGAGCTGTATCTTGAATGATCCCTGCATCCCTCAGACACTAAACTGTAATCCTCCTTCACAGCAGCATTTTGTAGTAATAATTTGGATCAACTAAAGTATTAAATAGTGCTATGAGAACATGAAACAAGACTGTCCGCTTTCAAACTAACTAGACCTCGGGCTACACTATAGGTCAATCTTTCATCACAACCTACATTCCAAAACCAGTTACAGGTGCAAAAGGAATATTAACAGTGTTTTGTCCTCTTTCTGTTTTTACATTCATGGTGCCACACACCACATTGTCATTACATTACAGGATACTACCAACATTCTGTATTGGAAGTTTGTTGACCTGGTGAAGCTGTCTTCTACTGACTCAGTTGCTAGATATCTGGGGAGACTGATAGTTTAAATTGCTGATTTTCCTACTTAGTGAAGAGAATGAGAACTTAATGACCTGTTGTACGATTTTTTTGTTGTATTAATGTAAGTAAAGTATCTAGTTGTCCCAGAGAATAGTTTTCTGTGTTTTGTGCAAATAGATAAGCTGGACCACCATTCATATTGCATGTGTGTGACACACTGCTATATATGCCCCAAATACTTTCAGAAAAGAATGCCTAAGATGTAAATCTACTTTAGATGTGAACATATTTAACATTTTCACAAAAGGGTAATTACATGTCAGCTCAACACACAAAAGTAACATTTTCAACATAACCATCTCGGAATCTTTCAAATTTGGTGCGTCCAATGATCCCAATAAGAGACAGAAAACTGCGGATTTGCAGAGGTATATGACAAATGTAAAGAAAGTTGCAGGTCCGCAAAGTTGCAAGAAATTTACTTGCGTGTGCCTCAACATAAGTGACTATAATTCTGCATCTAATCCAGATACAGCAGTGGAACTTGTATCATTGAAAATATAATGAATAGAGCTTTGCATTGATGTGCAGCATGACAGCTTTCCAAGAATTTTCAAATTCAAGGTAATTGTCTTTAACCTTTAACCTGTCAAAACACCCCACCTATATTTATTTATTTATTTATTTAAAAAAAAGAATTATTATAATGCTCCAATATGCTACTGTAAACATAGTAAATATCAAGATGGCACACCAAAGGCACATTTCTTTTATCAGCATCAGAACACTATCAAAATGCAGAAGGTAGCTTAAAAAGTATGAAGCACAATTTTTGAAACAAATTCAGTTCATAGGTAATGATGCACAAAAACAAGGTTTATACTATTGTAGTGGTATTATGGAACACTTACAGTGTAGCTTCAATGAAAAGGTAACAAAAAGTGGTTACATCTTGTTCCACAAGTCTTCAATTAAATTGTTAATGTTCACTAGCTCTGACATGGGGAGAGAGAGTGTGTCTTTCTGGTGTGTGTCACTGGATCAGGTCTTGTGAAAATGTCACATCCTCTGATAACACAAGATTCTGGTTTGACATGAATCGCAAATGGTGGAGTTGGTCCATGTGGATGAAAGTAGTTGGCCTGTAGTTAAACTGTTTCTTCATAAGTTTGTAAGACATATGCAACACACAGACTGTCATAATACAGGCAACAAATCCATGTGTGTCTATTAACATTTTTTCTTTACACATAGCAACCACCTACTCTCCTTTGCTCACTAAAGAAGCAGACTAAGCCTGCACTTCTACTGTATCTTTGTTAAAAAGGTATAAAGCAATGAAGCTGTTGGGTATCTGGAATCCTACTTGTATTCTTGAACCATTGCTTTAGCTGGACAGTGTCTTAATCATGATGGGAATTGAATTACTGTTGAAGACACATGAAGAAATATTTTTGTTGCACCACTGAAACAACTGCCATGGTGTCAAAAAACAGTTCCCATGCGGTCGCTAAAGGCTGGCAAGTGCGATTAATCTCAGCAACACCATCACGAGGTCCTTTACCATGTGCTGTAGCAAAAAATGCCATTCACAATCTTCCTGATGGTAACATACATACCTGAAATCATTTCTGTTTTTGTGTTGGATAGCACAGCCAACTGAAAAGTGGTAAATGTGGTTAGGAGTTGGAAGTGACATTTTAAGGATTTGAGAAATTGTGCTGGAGAGAGAAAACACACACACACACACACACACACACACACACACACACACACACACACACACACATAGTGCAGTGATGTAGATGAAATAAATTTTTCATTTTATGCATTTGGTGTGCCATCTTGGTAGGTTCTATGTTTATAACAGCATGGAAAGTGAAAATTCTTAGAAACCAGTCACATTGCATATCAACATAAAGCTCTACCCATTAGCTTATCAATGATAGAAGTTTCACTTCTGCTTTTTGATTAGAACCAGAGCTATAGTCATTTATATTGAGGCTGATACATGTAAATTTCATACAATATCCAAACTTTGCAGACCTGTCACTTTCTTCACAATGATCATATACCTCTACAAATTGTTAGTTCTCTATCTCTCAAAGAAATCAGAATGGGTTGGGTTGCATGCTGCATTGAATTGATATGGAATTACCCAAAAACTTTTCTGGATATTGCCAGACTGCATTTTCTGTCATCTTTTCTTCTTATACTCAGTAATTTTGACATCCTTATATCAGAACCCATCTACTTTTAATCTTTCACTTCTTGCTCTGATACCTGTCACCACTTGCCTTCTTTGGTATTGAAATCACAAGATACTTCTTGAAGTCAGAGGATATTTCACCTGCTCATATACCCCCATATCAGTTGAAACAGTTTTGTCGTTGTTGGTTCTCCCCAAGGATATTAGTAATTCTGAGGGAATGTTATCAATTCCAGGTACTCCATGCTGACTTAGATCTACCATTGCTCATTGCCTTGTACAGGGTGTCCCATTTATCTTGACCACCCTAAATAACTGTTTGTCCAGATGTAAATTACAAAATGTTGCATGCAAATGTTCTTTAGCCATCAGGGGGACATCAATTGGCATGATTGCCTTCATTGTAGCTTTGTTTTTTACAAAGATATGAACAGCGGTATGACTTTTTTAAATGGCACCCTGTATTTTTTATTCAGTAATTCATTTCCTCTCCTAAAGACCTGTTCAAAAATGTGTCGACATAATGTTTCTTTTGTTGTTGTTGTTGAAGGCAGATGAAATGCTATGCAGGCAGCGCAAATGTACAGAGAGCGATATCCTGACAGAACCCACCTTCCTGACGGGTGTTTTCTCGTCTTGTTGTGACGCTTCACGGGAACTTTCAACCCATGACAACACTATCGTCGTAGCTCTTGCATAGACAAAGCTGCTGAAGTCACTGTTCTCGCTTCCGTTGCTATGAATCCACATGTGAACACATGACAGCTTGAACAAGAGATTGCCATTCCTAAAAACAGTGTACTTCTTATTGTATACAGTTCTGTTAGTGGGCACAGCAGCAAATCCTCGCCAACCCAAACTATTTCTCCAGTGTTCTATTTACTGATGAATGTTCCTTCACAAACAAAGGACAGGTAAATACAAGGAACATGCATTATTGGTCCAGCGGCAACCCATGATGAGTTAGACAGGTGGAACATCAGCGTTAATGGAGAGTTAATGTCTGGTGTGGGGTGCTTGGTACTACAATTGTTGGTCCTTATTTCATCAATGGTAGTCTAAATGGCACAGCTTATGCCAACTTCCTCGGACAAATTCTTCCTCCTCTTCTGGATGAAGTGTCAGTAAGAATCATAGTGCTTATGTCGTATCAACACAATGGATGTCCAGCACATAATGCCTTGCGTGCACGTCGTGTTCTGAACTGAAGGTATCATGTCAGATGGATTGGTCGAGCAGGAACAGTTACTTGGCCTGCTAGGTCTCCTGATTTAAATCGTCTGGACTTTTTTCTTTGGGGACCCATTAAAGACATTGTCTATCGCTGTATTCCAACAACTCCAGAGGACATGCAGGAATGTATCGTGCTTGTAATTCTTTTCACCAGGCAACACTGGAAGCAGTAAATAATTCTTTCATTCAACAAGTGCACCAGTGTATCGGTGTCCAGGGTCACCACTTTGAAAACCTTTGAATGTTCTCCTTCTGGGCAATGGTACAGGAGAGTCAAAAGTCAGTTTTGTGTGTTTTTACTTGGTTTTCATTTGTTTTGACAACTCCAGCAAGTGGACGAGTTTGTGCTCCCGGGCTCAAAGTCAGTGTTGCATTATGTAATTAATAACATGTTTCAGTGAATGGTACACCGTGATATATTTTTGAATAGGTCTTTAGGAGAGGAAATGAATTACTGAATAAAAATACAGGGTGCCATTTAAAAAAGTCATACTGCTGTTCATATCTTTGTAAAAAAACAAAGCTACGACGACAGCAGTTATGCTGATTGGTGTCCCCCTGATGGCTAAAGAACATTTTCTTGAAACATTTTGTTATTTCCATCTGGACAAACAGTTAAGGTGGTCAAGATAAATGGGACACCCTGTATAGTAATTCTACATATTCCTTTCCCAGTTTAGCATTTGCTTCCGTGCTTAACACTGACTTGCCATCTAAACTTATGAGGTTCATATAACTACTACCTTTATGCAACATCTTCCCTGTATCTTCTGCAGATTTGCATTCCCCATCTAATTATATCTACTTTGCCACTTTGAATTTTCTGTGAATATCAGTCTTTTTTTTCCATTTCATTGTTTGCTGCATTTTTATATTTTTGTCTTTCAAAAATTTCATTAAATGTTTCCTGGAGGTATCCAATGATTTCTACCAGGCCTCATCATTTTGCCTAGTTATTCCTCAGCTGATTTCTTATTCCATCTGTCACAGTGATCCATTCATCTCCTATTTCATTTCTTTCACCTACTTAGTTATTCATTACCTAATGGTCTCTTTGTAACTCTCTGGTTGTTGCAACTTATCCACGCGACATTGCTTTAATTTCATATCTTCATGAAATTTCTTAAGCTTTAACTTATATTTTGTAAGAAATTTGGTCAAAATCTACATCTGCTTCTAGAAATGTGGTTCAGTTCAAAATATGGTTTTTGAAGTTGCCATAGTCAGATAGACTGTGCTGTGTGTGTAACAAAGCTGAAAGGTATGTGGGGGGGGGGGGGGGGGGTGAGGGGTTAACACACGTTTCGTACGTTGGATGTAGGAAATGCGTGTGACTGGCCTGCACCAAGGGATTGAAGTAGATTAGTATAGATACAGTCTCGGATATTATATACAGTTGGCTAAGTGGGCAGGGCAAGGTAACAATTTTTAGCAGGATACCTCTCAGCATATGACAAGAGGTGTCTGAATCTCTGGCAAAGGGTTAGATGAGATTGAATTTTTCAAAACAAATAGCAGTATATAGCTCTCGTGTGGTTGCCATCTGGTTAGATAATATACGTTGAGGTGACATCGGCAGTTGTAAGGAAATTTTTTTGATGGGACAGGGAGGGAAGAAGAAGTTGATGAATGTCAGAATGGAAAAATGGTGTGTTTTTACTGAATTTCATTTGGACATAAGGTTTTACGAAGTCATCAGATAGGCTGAGATAAATGTCCAGAAATGTATGTTTCTGAGTTGAGAAAAGCAGGTGAAGCAGATTTTGGAGCAGGTAGGAGTAGAGGGGGTGCCTTTGCTATGTTCTGTGATCTTAAAGATATTATCAGTGAATTTGAGGCAAGATTAGGGTGTAATGTGTTCAGTAGATAGGAAAATTTATCTGTACGTCCCACAATCATGTCGCTAGGTGTGCCCACAACAATTCTGCAGATTTGTATTTAGGTTAGACATTTAAAGTAGATATAATATGGGTCAGAATGTGCTTGGAAAAACTAATTAGCTGACAGTTTTAAAACTTCATTTCTTCCTATAATCGTGGTGAAATCAATATTAATGCTAACAAGTCACTAATCAGTACTACTCTCATCCTGCCAATGAGATATTCTCTCTCTCTCTCTGTCTGTGTGTGTGTGTGTGTGTGTGTGTGTGTGTGTGTGTGTGTGTGTGTGTGTGTGTGTGTTTTAGAAAAATGAAAATTCAAACATTACAATCAATTTTATGTGACTTACATGTATCTTTAGTCTCGCTTGTGAGTGATTTCCCAATTTCATTGTTTTGTACAGGAATTTGTTTCACTGTGGTGAAGGACAAATTTGTCTGCACTCTCCTTGTAGATCTTAAAGTTTGCTCTTGTTGTAGGTTTCTGCTTTTGTGTTTGTCCAAAGATTGTAGAACGATCAGTCATCAATTCACAGCATTTTCTATCGTTGCCTCTATCAGTTTACTCTCCCACCTTGTTGCACAATGTATGGGAGACAACCTATTAGCATTTGTGACAGAAATGAAATATGTTTGATGTCCTAAATGTTTTCTTAACATATCCAGGTGAGATTTCTCATGGATAACGAACATTTCACTGATATTACTGTCACTACAAGTTGAAGTTTTGCTTTGTCTTTTCACCAAATCTTCATTGAAAGGAGTTTCATGGCTCTATCTTTGCAGACATTTGGACATACTGTTACAAATTTTTCCTCTAAAGGTCTCAACTGCATTCTGTTAGAGACCAATAACACTAATCCCCTATTCCATACCATACTTAATAATTTTCAATATAGTAAAAATAAATAAATAATATTGCATTTTACGTGTTTTGCTTATCACTAGAGTGAAGCAGCTGTGATTATCAATTTTGAGAAAAGGCTGCCAGTTAGCAGATACCACAACACAGATTGTCAGCTGCTGTTCTAGGGGTTTTGAAATAAAATTAATTCCTCAGTACTCTCTCAGGAGATGATAGTAATTTGTAGATAACTTATAGTGGACTTCCTATGCTCACTTATTTTTGTGCTTTACTGGTCAGTAGTTGTTTGGATCGATTGATAAATTGTTGTTGGTGATGCAAAGACTGCACTACTGTCTCGGACAAACTGCTACCTCTCTTCAGTCTCATATGTTTGCCTGTTGTAAGGAGTACTGCTGTCTTTCATGTTACAACAAATCAAAGTCATACTCTTTACTTATTGCTGCCTTCTGCGACCTTCAAAAACAAGTGTATCTTTTCTCTGAGGGAGGGAGCATTGTCTTGCTTTATAATGACAACAGTGCCCCAGCACTTTTGGTTCCACATGATCTTGGTGTGTGCAGTAGTCATCGTCAGGTTTCAGCACGGAGCGCTCTCGTGCAGCCGTGTCGCAGATAGCTATTGTGAAGAATTTGTTACAAAGATAATTAATATGTGAAAGTTTTACATTGGTTTGTAGAAAAAAAAAATCAGTTATTTCACAGGCAGGCAGGCAGGCAGGCAGGCAGGCAGGATTAATTATGAGTTTTATGATTGAAATAGTGTCATCTTTGTGCATCAGTAATTGCTATGGAGGAACATATTAATTGTTGTTGTTGTTGTGGTCTTCATTCCAGAGACAGGTTTGATGCTACTCTATCCTGTGCAAGCTTCTTCATCTCCCAGTACTTACTGCAACCTACATCCTTCTGAATCTGCTTAGTGTATTCATCTCTCGGTCTCCCTCTACGATTTTTACCCTCCACGCTGCCCTCCAATAGTAAATTGGTGACCCCTTGATGCCTCAGAACATGTCCTACCAACAGATCCCTTCTTCTGGTCAAGTTGTGCCACAAACTTCTCTTCTCCCCAATCCTATTCAATATTTCCTCATTAGTTATGTGATCTACCCATCTAATCTTCAGCATTATTCTGTAGCACCACATTTCGAAAGCTTCTATTCTCTTCTTGTCCAAACTATTTACCGTCCATGTTTCACTCCTATACATGGCTACACTCCATACAAATACTTTCAGAAATGACTTCCTGACACTTAAATCTATATTCCATGTTAATAAATTTCTCTTCTTCAGAAACGCTTTCCTTGCCATTGCCAGTCCACATTTTATATCCTCTCTACTTCGACCATCATCAGTTATTTTGCTCCCCAAGTAGCAAAACTCCTTTACTACTTTAAGTGCCTCATTGCCTAATCTAATTCCCTCAGCATCACCCGACTTAATTCGACTACATTCCATTATCCTCGTTTTGCTTTTGTTGATGTTCATCTTATATCCTCCTTTCAAAACACTGTCCATTCCATTCAACTGCTCTTCCAAGTCCTTTGCTGTCTCTGACAGAATTATAATGTCATCGGCGAACCTCAAGGTTTTTATTTCTTCTCCATGGATTTTAATACCTGCTCCGAATTTTTCTTGTGTTTCCTTTACTGCTTGCTCAATATACAGATTGAATAACATCGGGGAGAGTCTACAACCCTGTCTCACTCCCTTCCCAACCACTGCTTCCCTTTCATGTCCCTCGACTCATATAACTGGCATCTGGTTTCTGTACAAATTGTAAATAGCCTTTCGCTCCCTGTATTTTACCTCTGCCACCTTTAGAGTATGAAAGAGAGTATTCCAGTCAACATTGTCAAAAGCTTTCTCTAAGTGTACAAATGCTAGAAACGTAGGTTTGCCTTTCCTTTATCTTTCTTGTAAGATAAGTCGTAAGGTCAGTATTGCCTCACGTGTTCCAGTGTTTCTACGGAATCCAAACTGATCTTCCCCGAGGTCGGCTTCTACCAGTTTTTCCATTCGTCTGTAAAGAATTCGTGTTAGTATTTTGCAGCTGTGGCTTATTAAACTGATTGTTCAGTAATTTTCACATCTGTCAACACCTGCATTCTTTGGGATTGGAATTATTATATTCTTCTTGAAGTCTGAGGGTATTTCGCCTGTTTCATACATCTTGCTCACCAGATGGTAGAGTTTTGACAGGACTGGCTCTCCCAAGGCCGTCAGTAGTTCCAATGGAATGTTGTCTACTCCGGGGGCCTTGTTCCGACTCAGGTCTTTCAGTGCTCTGTCAAACTCTTCACGCAGTATCATATCTCCCATTTCATCTTCATCTACATCCTCTCCCATTTCCATAATATTGTCCTCAAGTAAATCGCCCTTGTATAGACCGTCTATATACTCCTTCCACCTTTCTGCTTTCCCTTCTTTGCTTGGAACTGGGTTTCCATCTGAGCTCTGGATGTTCATACAAGTGGTTCTCTTATCTCCAAAGGTCTCTTTAATTTTCCTGTAGGCAGTATCTATCTTACCCCTAGTGAGATAATCCTCTACATCCTTACATTTGTCCTCTAGCCATCCCTGCTTAGCCATTTTGCACTTCCTGTCAATCTCATTTTTGAGACATTTGTATTCCTTTTTGCCTGCTTCATTTACTGCATTTTTATATTTTCTCCTTTCATCAATTAAATTCAATATTTCTTCTGTTGCCCAAGGATTTCTACTAGCCCTCGTCTTTTTATCTACTTGATCCTCTGCTGCCTTCACTACTTCATCCCTCAAAGCTACCCATTCTTCTTCTACTGTATTTCTTTCCCCCATTCTTGTCAATTGTTCCCTTATGCTCTCCCTGAGACTCTGTACAACCTCTGGTTCTTTCAGTTTATCCAGGTCCCATCTCCTTAAATTCCCACCTTTTTGCAGTTTCTTCGGTTTTAATCTACAGGTCATAACCAATAGATTGTGGTCAGAGTCCACATCTGCCTCTGGAAATGTTTTACAATTTAAAACCTGGTTCCTAAATCTTTGTCTTACCATTATATAATCTATCTGATACCTTTTAGTATCTCCAGGGTTCTTCCATGTATACAAGCTTCTTTCATGATTCTTAAACCAAGTGTTAGCTATGATTATGTTGTGCTCTGTGCAAAATTCTACCAGGCAGCTTTCTCTTTCATTTCTCTCCCCCAATCCATATTCACCTACTACGTCTCCTTCTCTCCCTTTTCCTACACTCGAATTCCAGTCACCCATGACTATTAAATTTTCTTCTCCCTTTCCTATCTGAATAATTTTTTTTATTTCATCATACACTTCTTCAATTTCTTCGTCATCTGCAGAGCTTGTTGGCATATAAACTTGTACTACTGTAGTAGGTGTGGGCTTCGTATCTATCTTGGCCACAACAATGCGTTCTCTGTGCTGTTTGTAGTAGCTTACCCACATTCCTATTTTCCTATTCATTATTAAACCTACTCCTGCATTACCCCTATTTGATTTTGTGTTTATAACCCTGTAGTCACCTGACCAAAAGTCTTGTTCCTCCTGCCACCGAACTTCACTAATTCCCACTATATCTAACTTTAACCTATCCATTTCCCTTTTTAAATTTTCTAACCTACCTGCCTGATTAAGGGATCTGACATTCCACGCTCCGATCCGTAGAACGCCAGTTTTCTTTCTCCGGATAACGACATCCTCTTGAGTAGTCCCCGCCCGGAGATCCAAATGGGGGACTATTTTACCTCCGGAATATTTTACCCAAGAGGACGCCATCATCATTTAATCATACAGTAAAGCTGCATGCTCTCGGGAAAAATTACGGCTGTAGTTTCCCCTTGCTTTCAGCCGTTCGCAGTACCAGCACAGCAAGGCTGTTTTGGTTATTGTTACAAAGCCAGATCAGTCAGTCATCCAGACTGTTGCCCCTGCAACTACTGGGAAGGCTGCTGCCCCTCTTCAGGAACCACACGTTTGTCTGGCCTCTCAACAGATACCCCTCCGTTGTGGTTGTACCTACGGTACGGCTATCTGTATCGCTGAGGCACGCAAGCCTCCCCACCAACGGCAAGGTCCATGGTTCGGGAGGGGGGGGGGGGGGGACATATTAATTGTAAAATGTAAAATGAAAAGGTTTCCATAATTAGTGATTACTTGTTTCGTTAGTGTGTAAACATAATGTTGCAGTGGCTCCGTCAGTGGACTGTGAAACAAGCATAACTTTTAAAATGAGACTGGATCAGCATATGCATTGTTAGGAAAGTGTGTTTCTTGCTGAATGGACAATAAAACAAAGTAATTTGACTTGCACTGTTTTCTGTTCTTCAACTGAATAACTTTAATATTTGAAAAGTGTATGAGACTCGTATTTGTATGGTGCACATGGTCACCATGTACATCACGTGTGTAGTTTTGTTGCAGTTGTAGACATCCTCACAATACTTAGATAATAACTGCCGTCATAACATCATGAATAAAAACATAATGCAGGAAGATTTAGCATTAGCCTCAAAATTATTTACCCCATTCTTCCATAAAATGTTAGTGTTAAACAAATTTTGCCAATGATAAATAGTGTGGGACTGCTGACCCCATATTTCTCTTTGCACCTATGAAGTCAAACAACTACTGTTCTGTGGAATTTTGTAGCCCATTTCAGTACTCTCCTTTTCCTCAAATATCCTTGTCAAATCTCAGAATCTGACTTGATGAGATGTCTTGTACATTTTCCCTTTTGCCATGGTCAAACCCATCCAGTAATTCCATTTTGGAAATGTGATTCCCGAAAGTATGCACATGTCTTAGCCCTCTATGACTGCCATAACATACTCATTGAACACAAAACCAAAAACTTTCTTTAGATGTAGGAATAAAAGAAAGGTGGAATTCACAGTGACAAATTGGGTGAATAAGGTAGTTGATGCAACAATGCATACTTCATACCCCCATTTTCCCTTTGTAAGAGTTCTGTGGCAGGTGCTTTGTTATAAGGAAAGGTAGTCTTCTCCATATTTTTTCTTTAGAATTCCAAGCTCGCTTCTGACATATTTTTCCATCCTTTTATCCACAAGTCTTGCTTGCATAGTGTTCCCTGGTTATAGTTCTGCCATTAGAAAGGTAACCAGTGAGAAGATACCTTATTGCACAGTGGAAAACATTGGTTATAAGCCTTTCTTGCAGCTGGAATCAACTACACGCTTCCACCAGTTTCCTCTCGCTGCTCTGGCTGCTGTCCCATTTCTGACATAAAACTGTGGTATATTAATAATTTTTATTTATGGACCGTCTGACAGCAACTGAATAAAACACAATTTTTGGGCCATACGCGTTTCGCCTTTATTTTCTGGAAGGCATCATCAGTGACCTGGAATGTGTACATACGTTAGCTATTTTATTTACATTTCGTTCTTTTTGCATGTTTTGTTGAATTTTATATGCTGTATCGTCTTATGGAGTCTCAGATGTATTTTCTTGAACCTGTTGTACACGTTGACAGGGAATGCTTGACATAGCTGTATTGACATCTTCAACTTTTATAGTCCTGTCCTCCTCAGTTGCGCGCTGTGTTTTATTCAGTTGCTGTCAGACGGTCCATAAATAAAAATTATTAATATACCGTAATATCGCGCGCAACTGAGGAGGACAGGACTATAAAAGTTGAAGATAAAACTGTGGATTCATGTCTCACTTAAAACAGCAGTTTGGCACATAAGTTATCAGTTTTATTCTTTTAAGATCGTCCAAAGTTCCTGAGAAATTCATTTTTACTTTAGCTTTTTGTCAGAATTCAATTAATGCGCCGCACCTCCCCATCTTTCACAAAGGATTCCTGTGGTTAATTCATTGTGTGAAACATTGTGTAATCTGTTATTCTTTTTTTATGTATTTGTCATTTACTGTTTGGTAAATCTCTAATCAGCAGTTGTTCTGCTCCATATTATGGACATCAACCGTATTGTGTAATGAGGTGGGTTCTCATTTGCAGCTGAATTGTAGGGTGTGTGGAGGATTAGGGACATACACTGATCAGCCAGAACATTGTGACCACTTACCTAATAGACAGTGTGTCCACCTTTGTCACGGACAACAGCGGCAACGTGTCGGGCATGGAAGCGGCGAGGCCTCGGTAGGTCACTAGAGGGAGTTGGCACTACATCTGCTCACAGAAGTCACGTAATTCCCATAAATTCTGGGGAGGGGAGTGATGAGCTCTGATGCCTCTTTGTCACATCCCAGATGTGTTCAATAGGGTTAAGATCTGGTGACCCTGCTCGACATTTGTGATGAGGTGTGGCCACCCAACCCCACGATGTCTGGACGTGGTTTCACCTTGGTTTTGCCACGTGTTGAAGACACTCGACGCAGTGCTCCTCAAACACCTGAAAAGTCATGTAGTTTTGGAAATGCTCGTGCCGAGTATCCAGTGCGATTAGCAGACACATTATCCACATGCCAGAGTAGAGAACAGTTCTAAACTGCCGTCAATCCGCGCTTGTGCGGTAGGCTGCAATAACTCGCGCATGCATAGAAGGGGGTACCACAGTGCTTTCTGCTTATTTGCTATTGTTAGGTGGCTAGTGACTAATGTCAAATTTTTGTGTTGGGGATTTTCCACTTCCCTCTGCCCCCCCCTCCCCCCCCCCCCCCGCCCCCCCAGTAAGTAGATTTTTCATAAATGCAGAAAAACTTTTTTATTTTTTATTCTAGAAATAAGCGGTAAGCATCTTAATTCAGGCATACAGCGAGGAAAGGTGCATGTATGGCTCGCTATATAATAATAAGGTATGTCAGTAATTGTTTCTTTCTGAGTACTATGCATGTAATGTTAAACGGTTGTTTTTGATTTGTATCATAATGCCTCAGTTTACGAAAGTGCATGTTTGATTTGTTTGCACCTCTTGCTTTATTTCAGCATATCAGAAAAGAGAAACTGGCAGTGATAGGGGAGAAAGTCCGTGCAGTTTGGCCCAGTGCAATAGACGAGGACTGCGAAACTCTGAGCAGCATCAAACTTGGAAAAATAACAAAAGTGCACCTTTAAGTATTGGTCCTGTAAAGTGTTGCAAATTGCAGTGCGGGTATCCACATCAACTTTTGAAATGGTGGGCTGTGCTATTCCGTGGCTAAAAGCCAGATTCTTAAGAGATTACAAAGTTGTGAGGAAACGTAATGTTACAACCAGCCTGCAATGTAACAGGCAATTTATCGGTATTTCATTCATGATATAGGCTGGTATGATCACAAAACGTATAAACATATGATTTAATTCTTACTTTTGAGAATGTGAGACAGCTTCCATCATGACTGTGTCACACTTGCTAATTCCATCTTATGTAATAGACAGCAGCTACTCGAAACAGTCCATGTCCATCCTCACGAAGCTCCGAAGTTCGTGCGGATCTTCGAGCCACAGTTCTTTCGTAAGCAGTGAATATAATCCCCTGCCTTTGTCCCTTCTTTTCAGCCAGGGTTGAACTCGACAACACCTGGTTTCTTGTTTTCGTTGTCATTCTGCCCTAATCCAAAGATTTGCTGTCACTGCCAGGGCAATAGCTCCAAAAAATAAGTGGGTCCTCCATGTGCAGAATGCTGTATAAATACTTATAGCCATGTAACCAAGTGTTGTAATGTAAAACTAACTTCTGAGTCTGTAATTCAGAACAGTAGTAACCTACATAATAGAATAACAATTACTTAATAAATTATGATAAAAAATTTGTTATCAAATATGAACCTTTATAATTGATAATTTGAAACAATTACCTTCCTATATGTCACATGGTCCCACTTGTGTTTCACACTGTAGAACGAAAGGCTTTACAACAGATCAGACAGTTCTGTTTGCATTTCACACATTATCACTGTCTACTGCACATTTGCACCAGGTACATGATGTGTGGATGATGTAATAGGTCTACATGAACCAGTCTGTAGTTACAGATATGCATGCTTGGGGCATTGGTACATAGGTGTGCGGTTTATGCGCATCGTGTAATAGGGACTTTATTGCCTGGATGGGTTTATATCAATAGTACGTCATGGTCGTAATGTTTTGGCTGATCAGTGTATCTAAAAGTGGCACAGGAGATTGATTTGTGGGCTCAGTTTGAGGTTAGGGGATTGATAATCTAGTGTGATAGGTATGACAGCTCTCAAAATTGATGTACTTCTGATGGTTAGTGAGCTTGATATGCACAGAGGTTTTTATGGAGGTAGAGATCAATGCCCAGGAAAATGACATGCTGAACTGAGGAGGACCAGGTGAAGCAGACAGGAGAGAATGTGCTGAAGCTGTGGACGAAAAAGGATAGTTTCTCTTGGCCCTACAGCTGGATCGTGAAGATACGAGTGAAGGGGTTTTTGGTTGGCTAGTCTAAACCACAACGTCCCACTGTCTAATTAAAAATCGGTCATTCCCTCCCCTGAACTATACAGGTGGGAGCTATCCTCACAACACATTATTCACTCTCATAATTACACCAGCTTCAATCTTCAGTAATATACTGTCCCCATACCCTCCACCTAACAGTTTCCACCCTCCTCTCCTATCATATCTCCATTTTCATCTCCCTCCCAATGCATCCGCTCACCTTTCCCCTCCACTCCTTTCTTTCTCCCCCCCCCCCCCCCCTCCACCTCCTTGCCCCACAATCTCCTGATGCTGCGCTGGTTGGCAGTCTAGTCCCTGCACTGTCCACCACATTGTGTTTGTCTCTCTCCCCACCCATACACTACTATCGCTTCCCCTTCTCAGGCCCCTCCAGATTACTGCTTGCATCCCACATGATGTTGCTTCTGGCCTGAGTTGCTGGTGTTAGCGGTGGGTGTGTGTGTGTGTGTGTGTGTGTGTGTGTGTGTGTGTGTGTGTGTGTGTGTGTGTGTGTTTGTTTTTCGTGTATTGTGATGTTCATTAGTCATGGCAGTATCGTTATTACACTTGCAAAGAAATCACTAAAATATGGGTCTGTTTTGCTAGGAAGGTTTTTGCCAGATAGCTCATAAACAGGTTGGCATTTGAGGGTACTGTGTGGATGCCTAATGCCATGCCACATATTTGTTTGTCTATCTTCTCCTCAAAGGAGGAGTAGTTATGGGAATATGAAAGGTTTCACGTATGAGAAGTGAGCAGTAATACCAGTATGGCCTTACAACCACTCTAACTGCTTAATGAAACATAATATATTTCCTGTTGGTGATGTTCATTCTGTCAACGCTACTTGTTTGTTTGGGTCCAGATCCACTGCTCCGCTACAACATTCAACAATCAATATTCATCACAATACTCACTAACCTTGAGGCCTGGGACTTAACATCAATTTTTGTATGTGTAGCCTCATATTCTTTTGTTACAGTTTCTAATGTAATATAATATTGTATCTTGTATCCATTTACTAGATGTGTTTTTCAGTTTCAGAAAATTACAAGTGACATTCATAATACCATAACATTTCTGATATTCTACTTACCTTTTCATTTTCCTGCATTTTTGTATAAGAAAGTCCTTTTTAATTATAATATTTATTATCTGTTTATGATAGATACTAAATGGAATTATCTTCCAGACCTGAAAATTGTTGTTAGAGTTGCTGTATTTTGCTTTAGTAGTAGTTGTTTCAAGTATAACTAGTTTTGCTCTCCATCTGCCTTTCAGAAGAATTTACCTTAAAAATACCTGATGAAAACATGAATTCGCAAGAATAAGGTTTTTTTTCTTTGGTTTGTCAGGATGCTGCAGGCAGTCTCCTATCGGAAGCATTCAGATGCGAAATATGCCCAGTGTGATATGACCGAATGATGGGCAATATATCAATCAGGCGTGTGTGAATATCTTTCTCTCCAGAGGAACTATCAAAGCTTTGCATTAAGAATTTCAACACAATACTTCACCCTAGGCTTCCCATACTTCTTTGAGTAATCCTATTTTCACACTTCACTGAGGAGCTTTTTCAGCTGTGTACCCAATGTCATCACTCCTCCATCCATCCATTCAGTCATTCATTGTATCCTACATATCCGAGGGTTATCCTTCTTGCTTGTGGAAGGAAAAGATCAAGGTATACATTAACAAGACGAGCAAAATGTAGAAACATGACTTAGTATGTCCACTGCAATAATAATAAATGGTCACTGTACTGCTTGGTACCATTTGATTCCTACAATAGCTAAATTTAACCAGATAAATAAGGAAGACAGGTGTTACTTCAAAAAAAAATTTCTCATTTCTGTTGAATAGCTGCAGTTTCTCTCCTATTAATAGCTTAATGTTGACTTGATTACATTAGTATTACTCCAAGAAAAGTTGCCTACATATGTAAATACAAAACTCTGTGTACAATTAATTGCTATCTGTCACATAGCTATACAACAGACACTGAAAATTGCCATGTATCTAATAGAAATTTTTTAGCCTTGATTTAGATAATCAGATAACACACAAGAAAAGTGTAATGAAGTATTTTTTAATTTTCTATTGAACTGGTGAGACCTCCCAGTTCCTTGCAATATGTTAAATGGAAGCTTGGTGAATGCTTGGTACCAAGATACATAACTCAATGCTGAACTCTAGACAAGGAGACAATGTCTAAATGAAATCTTCATTGTGTTTTATATTGTGATTGTGCCAATCACAGTTGAGCTGGAATTGATTTTTATCAGCAACAACGAAAACAATTACAGAGTAAATGTACTAGGAAGTAAATGTAAGAGTTTAAAGATCATTAAAAAAGACAACTCCAAGATATGTGTTGATACACTTTACACTACCGACGTCTACTGTTTAAATGCTTTATTTGCATTGCCCCAGAGAGAGAAAATACATAAAAAGTAATCCAACACTCTCCTCTTTAAGTCAGAATAATGAGATATACTTCTAAGAACAAGGTATCATTCCCTCTGTGGGCCTCTTGTGGTGTCTGTACGTTGGTCCATGCAGACATTGTTAGTTTCTGGGTTCCTCTTCAAACTGCACTGGAAGTGGCGGCTCTGGTAACAATATGCAATCCTTATCTTTATCTCCTCCCTATGCTTCTTACTCGTCTTGCACTCCTTAGACAGCTGTCGCCTCCGTTTCTTCTCCTTAGGGATTTTAATGGTACTGTGACCACTGATTGGGGTGGGATTGTTGAAGACCTGCTGGTGGGGCCTGATCTCTGCCTCCTCAACACTGGAACTTCCACACACTCTAGTGTGGCGTATGGCACTTTCTTGGCCATTGAACTTTCCATTTGTAGCCCTGGATTTCTCCCCTCCATTCAATAAGTAGTTCATGATAAGTTGTGCAACAGCCATAATTTTCCAGTTGTCTTAGCTTTTCTTCAGAGTCCTTTGTCTGGTCGCCCCTCTAGGTGGGTCTTTACTAATGCAGACTGGGATGCCTTTTCCTTAGCTGCCATCCCAACCACTTCATCACACAATGGTATTGATTAGACAGCACTGAATTTGACTGTGGCATCCATCTCTTAACCACCTCCTTTCCTTTAAATGGCTTCATGCATGGGCCCGTTATCTAATGAAATTCCAGAAACAAATTTGTTGGGGACGATGTCACTACCACAGGGCTGCATACTCCCTCTTCAAAGGAATGAGCAAAGATCAGGTGCAATTTTGACAACTCCTCCTACAGTTGTCCAAGGAATTTTCCTAAATGGTGTTATCCTCACCAGCCCACACAATATTGCTGAGCATTTTGCTCAGCATTTCACCCAGGCCAAGACCAGGAGTGGAAATAAGCACTGCTGCGACATGGCCCCTGGACCGGACCAGGTGCACAACCAAATTCTTCAACACCTATCAGTGACTAGCCAGATCATATACATGCCCTTTCCACCTGTCTGTGGAGTGAGGGGAAATTCCCTCCCCAGTGGCAAGAAAGTGTTGTTATTTTAGTTTTGAAATTGGATAAACCACCTCTTCAGATAGCCAGCCATTGTCCAGTCAGTTTAACCAGTGTCCTCTGCAAGTTACTTGACTGTACGGAGAGTCGAACGCTGTATTGGATCCTAGAACCCGGGACCTTTTGGCTTCGACCCATACTGCAGATAATTTAATCCATCTGGAATCTGATATCCGAACAGCTTTTGCCTGACATCAACACCTTGTTGCAATCTTCTTTGATCTGCGTAAAGCTTATGATACCACATAGCATCGCCACATCCTTGCCATCTTATGTGAGCGAGGTCTCCATGGCCCACTCCAGATTTTTATTCTGAAGTTTCTTTCGTGTCTCACTTTTCAGTTATAGGTTTGGCACCTCCCTTAGCTCATTCCATCTGCACGAGAATGGGTTCTGCAGGTTTCTATTTTCATTGTCCCTCTCTTTTTAGTGGCTGTCAGTGGTCTTGTGCTGGCTGTGGGTCCTACAGTGTCCTCTTTGTCTGCTGATGACTTCTGCATTTATTTTTGTTCATCTGTGATGGGTGTTGCTGAACACAGGCTGCAGGAAGCAGTACACAGAGTGCAATCGTGGGTTCTTACTTATGGCTTCCAGTTTTCTGCTGCCAAGACCTGTGTTATGCATTTCTGTTATCACTGTACAGTGCATCCCCTTCCAGATGTGTACTCTGATGGTCAGCCTCTGAATGTGGTGGACTTTCATAATTTTTTCGAACTGGCCTTCAATGCCTGGTTGACATGGCTTCCTCATCTTTGTCAACTAAAGCACACATGTTGGTCAGCGCTCTTAGATGCCTCAGGAATACCTACTGGGGCACGAAACACTTGACTCTGCTACATCTCTACAATGCATTGGTCCAGTCCCATCTATATTACGGGAGTCTTGCAAAACAGTTTGGTGGCACCTTCGATGGCACAGATGCATGACCTGATATGTCATTAGCGGTTACAACTGGTCTAACCTTAATGGCAAGAAATACAATCTGAGATCATTTCCCTCCCTGGCCACTCCATGGGAGGAACATGTGGCTAAAGAAGGCAGTGAAGTTTATTCACCCCGGTATCTCGTCTGTACGTGAGTTGATGGCGTATCATTTATTTCGACGAAGCCTCAGTTTTTTGTGGCGCATTTAGAGGACAAGTTTGGGGAGATGGAGGGCTTGTCTAAAATGCGTGGAGGGCTTGTCCAAAATGCACTCTGGGTCAGTTTTGTCAAAACAGCATCCTCTGCCCAGTCACAAAGGCTACTCGCTTGTGACAAGTTGGGGGATGTTTCAGTTAACATCACACCCCATAAGAGTTTAAACATGGTCCCGGGTGTTATATTCCACAGGGATCTTCTTTTGCAGTCAAGACGATGAATTGTGCGCCAACCTAGAATGACGAGGTGTTCACTTTGTCTGGCGCATCAATCAGGGTCCAGGGGAACTCTTAATCTTCCTGACTCACTACCCCTTGCATTACTGGACAATGTCTCTGCAACTGATCTAGTCTTATGGTTTGTTTGTGAAGAATGTTTTTGCTGTTATCTCTAAGAGAGGGTACCTCAGCATTTTGGGCACATTGAGGGGTTGGCAGCATGTCTTGTTGCCTCCTCTGCCCTGAATGGGCAGCAGCTGTCTGGCGTTTAACAATTGTAGTGAGATAAAAAATTTAGTATTGTTTTTAATATTCAAACAATGGAGATAGTTGGGTCCAAAAAACAAATTGCGAGCTGTCATTATTCAGTCCCCCAAAGGAATTTTACTGTGGGGAAATAACCCAAACCTAGGCATAAATAATTTCACATGTTGAATAATCAGGATCTCTGCCAGATGTTCCCGTCATTCTCACATGGTATTTTGAAGCCGTAACTTGCTTTCGGTGCCATAACTCACTGTCTTCTTTAAGTGCTACCTTCAAATGGTCCTTGGGTGGATCGAGTCCAGTATTTATGCCTCGATGATGCCGGGCACTCCATAATTGGTCGGCACCGCATTGAGTGTTCTGTCCATGGTCCACGCCTGCCAGGCATGACTCCAGTGGTCCTGTCTGGTCACCAGTGTTCAGACTGCTGTCTTCACACAAGTCGACTATCCTCTAGGTGTGGTTGTCGTTACCTGAGGTGTGTCAAAGCCAATGTGTAATGTCTGGTGCTCTGTCACATGGCTGTTTCCTTGGTCTCCACTCCTGTTTCTTGCTGGGCCTTCTGTAACCGGTCCACACCATGTTGGGTGTTTTGTCTGCAGTCTGAGCCCACACAGCAAGGGCCTCAACTTCGCAGTAACTCCTGTCGCAGCCTGTATCAGTGCAGTTGAGCAAGCAGCCAACACGCTACCTTCCAGTGTGGCTGAAAAGATTTTTTGAGTGACCTGCAGGATGCTCCCCAAGCCCAAGCCACCCAAATCCAACATCTCAGGCAATGAAAGGGTTGCAATGAGGCAATTCCGGGAGGTTGACAGCATTGTGGGGATGCCAGCAGGCAAGGGGAACTCCACAATCATCCTAAAGAAAATGGAGTATGACAGAAAGGTGCAACAACTTCTGGAGGATCCTGGATACAAACCAATAGGAAGCGAACTCGTGGACAAAGTGAACAAAAAGACCAGTGCTCTGCTGAGGTAGATGGGCCTGCCTGAGCATCATCAAGAAGCTGCATCCCAAAGCACCAGTACCACCCAGACTGTATGGACTCTCCAAAGTTCACAAGAATGGGGTTACTCTTCAACCTACTTTGGCAATATTGGCACGGATACCTACCCTACTGCAAAATACCTGAAGAAGTTGTTGGCATCACGTATGGGCAAGTATGCACACCACTTTTGGAATCAGAGGACTTGCTACAACGGCTGAGGCAACTACACATTTTGGACTCGGACATCATAGTCAGTTTCAATGTGGTGTGTGTCTCCACATGAGTGCCACTCAATGACTCACTCAGTTTTATTGGAGAGAAGTTTGATGGAGCTCTTCTTATTCAGTCATGTACTAACCTCAACGTACTTCCTATATGGAGCTCAATTTTGTGAGCTAATGGAATTGGTGGTGATGGGCATTCCTCCATCACCTGTGGTGGTCAACCTGTTGATGAAAGGGTTTGAAGAGGATGCACGTACATTGGCCACATATCAGTCTAAGTGCTATTTCAGATGTATGGATGTTTATTTGGCCTTATGGTAGGGAGAAGCTATATGATTTTCTGGAACATCTGAATTCATACCACCCAAACATAAAGATAATGATGGAGCTGGAGAAGGATGGACAACTCCTATGTAATAGTCGAGGGGAAAGCAGATGGCACATTTGGGCACAGTGTACCGCAGACCTGCTCACACTGGCTTATAGCTGCCACCATTCAGCACAGAAGAATGGAGTGCTCAAAACTCTAGTCCACTGGGCACATACTCTTGTCAGTATTCAGCAAAAATGGGTTTTCCTCTAGATCCAAAATGCACTTTGACCTGCCAGTCAGCCACAGGATCCAGAAGAGGCGAAGAAGGCGGCATACCTGCCATGTGTTGGACCAATCTCTGCCAAGATCAGTATCTCATGAAACATGACATCAAGAGTCTATTTTTCCCGCCCACTAAAATTGGGACAGTGCTGGGAAATGACCTGGGGCTACGCAAGCTAGGTATTCACAACATTCCATGTCAGTGTGGGATGTCATACATTGACCAGATGACCAGAGCCACAGACATCAGGTGTAAAGAACACCAGGGGCACACCATGCTCAGACAGACAATAACTGTTTAGAACTTGGTCACTCAATGATCTGCAGTGACACAAAGATTATCACACAGACCCCAAGATACTGGAACAGAGTCATAAAAGAATCCATTGAGAGAATCTCATCAACCGTGACAGTTGATGTCAGTATCAGCACTGCCTGTGCTCAGGCTCTTGAGCTTCTGAAAACTCAACGTAGGACGCTTCGAGATTTTGCAAGAAATAGAAGGGCATACTGAGAAAACAGTCATGAGACAGAGCAGCAGACATTACAGGTTGGATTTGGTACACCTCAGACAACAGCCACAACCCCCAGAGGATGGTTGAGCTGGATGTGGATGGCAGTTGGAACACCAGAAGCCAGAGAGTAGCATTGGAGCCGTTCCTGGCAGGTGCGGACCACAGACGGAACACCCGATGCGACACGATCTGGTTACGGAGTGCCCGTACCATCCAGGCATAAATACTGGACTCAATCCACCCAAGGTCCATTCTTGGGTAGCACCTGAAGGAGACAGCAAGTTACGCTGTCAGAATACCATGCGAGAACAAGCCTGAAGAATTAAAATTTCACATGTCCTGGATCAGTACTATCTTCTCTAGTTGAGTATGCATAACTTTAATAAAACCCTCTATACCTGATTTATGAAGCATGAGATATGGCCTACTGGTGACCTATAGTAATATTTGCTTGTTTGTTTCCTGATGTAGCACAGCATTGAAAGAACAGGTCAACATGCATTGTCCTGAAGGGACTAGACCTAGCTCCATTTGTTGCATATACAGGGTGTCCCAATTGTTCGTAATGGAATAGCATCACAGGCCTCCTCAATTTGCTCACTAAGATCATCCAGTGTTTGTGATCTTGCAGTGTAAACTGTGTTTTCGAGAGTACCCCAGCGACAAAAGTCCAGAGGAGTTAAATCAGGGGCTCAAGCTGGAGATTCCACACTCCCTCTTTGTCCTATCCATCTTGCAGGGAATGTACAACTGACAAATACCCTCACATCAATGTGTGATGTGGTGCACCCCCCTGTTGAAAGCAATAATCTTCATTTTCAAAAAAGTCATTAAGACCAGGAGTTATCGTATGCAATATTTCTAAGTAAGAGTCACCTGTGACAATGTTTTCAAAGTAGTACAGCCCAATTAACCTTCCAGAAGACAGACCGCACTACACTCATACTCCTGGTAGATTAACATGTCTTTCCTCTGTTACATATGGGTTATTACTGGCCCAGTACACTCATTTACGGTAGTTAATTGTTCCATTTAGTTTAAAAGTAATTTCATCTGACCAAAGAATTAGATGGTGGAAATGTTGCTCTTCTTCACATCTGTTAATGAACCACTCACAAAATCCACTTCACCTTGGAATCATCCTCATTAAGAGCATGGAAAGGTCTTGGAATGTAAGGCTTCAATTTCTGAGCCCACTGAATTCTGTGAACATTGCATTTGCATGTCGCAATCTCTTGAGAGCTTTGCCTTGCAAATTTGTTTGGGATTGTGTGTGTGCCTGGATCACTGCTGAACATCTCTTTCCTCTGCAGTGTCCCTTCTTCAAATCTTGTACTGTTCCTCTGATGTCAAAGTTTTCTCAGATTCTTGCAATTGTTACCCTCCAACATCGTCATACCTCATTCACATTCTCTGTTTTCCTGTAACACTTTAGCAAGCATTTCTGTTGAGCCAACTATAACACCATGTTTACAATCCTGGAACAAAAGAAAATGTTATGTTTTTCATTCCCTTCTGAATAATTACCCACAAAAACTGCATTTTATCTCCTTTAATTAAAGAGATATTCAATTTCAAAAAGTGTATACATTATTTTGGGACACCCTGTATAGGCACTACTCCTTTCTTCTTGTAGGTTACACAGTAATGTGATATTAGCTGTTATCCACCACGATGTATTGACTTTATTTCAGTAAATTCAATGTGATGTTCTGCTAAGCCCAATTCATTGGACACTGCTCTCTTGTAAGGATATTAGAAGTTCATCACATTCATTAATAAGGCTTCTAATATGAGTATTCTTTAATATTTATCACTTTGCCCAAGCTGCAGTCCCCCTCCCTATTGGCTGTCCCAACTGTGAATATAATTGTTTTGTAGATCTGTCCTGTTGGAGGAATTTATCCTAAGAAGGTCTTGGAATCACAGTGGAAATCATTGACAGATATTTCTATGGCCAGACTGGGTGCTCTGTAGTGCTTAGCTGAGCAAGTAGCTTGTTACCAGGAACATTCAGATGTAATCTGTGCTGTGTATGACACAACTGAGCAGGGGGAATGCATCAGCTGCACCCATGTGTGATTTTTGAAGTTTCAAATTAACACAGTCCACTGAGAGCATCCAGAGGTTATCATAATGCTCAAAGAGTGACACAGACTTAACATTAGTGTGAGAATCATTGCCAACTATGTGCCTAGTGTCTTCCTCAGTTGAGGCTGTTGTCCAAACTGCTTGCATCCCCTACTTTATTTCATTTAGTCATCTCTCAGTTCTGACATTCCTGCCCTGCGACTGCTACTCAGAAATAAGAGCTTCTTGGGCTTCTTAATGCTTTTGTTTCTGATCCACTTGCTTGCATCTTACACCTGTACTACCTGATTGCTTCTGAACTTCTTAGGTTATTTCTACATTTTAGTGACCAGTGTTCAGAACACTGAAGCTACTGGAATAGCTAAGCTGAAGTTTTTGGACTTGCAGCATCTCCTGGATCTTTAGAATGATTTCGAAGTTTTCTGATCTAGCCCTAATATTACTCATGCAATTGCAGCTCTTACGTAAGTGCTAAATAAGTTATAAGTTTCAAGATTAGCTACTCTTCAGTATTATGTAGCAATTGTTTTATTCTGTTTAATTAGTTACAGTCATAAATATAAACTGACAGTCAGTTACTCATCACTTTCAGGTACCGGACTCGTCCTGTCATGTCAGGCCCTGGGCTGTACGATCCCACAAGCATAATGAATGCAGATGTATTAAACAGGTGCCAGAAAGAAGGCTGGATTAAGCTCGCATTTTATTTATTATCATTTTTCTATTACTTGTATGGGTAAGTAAAAGACATCAGTTTCTTCGCATTGTTAACGGTAAATTGTCAGTGTTATGTTAAACACAAAAAGAGAGTGGAAGAAGAGATATTACAGAATAAAATGATTCTGCTTTCTGCATTTCCAAAAATCAAAAGCTCGTAAATGTATGTAACTAAAGTCAAAACTGTATTTGCTCCTCAGAAATTTCACTACAAGGAAAATTACTGTGTAACATTCTATAGGTGACCAAGAACATAAAAAGTACTCACTTCATTTTGTTGTTGTTTGTCTTCTTTGGTCTGAAGACTCATTTGGTGCATCTCTCAGTGCTAGCCTGTCACCTGCAGCTACTATCATTTCTGCATAACTACTGCATTCTACACATGTCTGAACTTCTTATGCAGTCAAGCCTATACCCCCACCGCATCACCAAGTTGACAATTCCTTTAAGCTTCAGGTTGTCCTGTTAACTGATGACTAAATGAAGGGAAGTTGTGCCATAAATTTATTTCCCCTAGTTCATTAATTTCCTCATTATTACTCACTCAACCCAGCTCATCTTCAGCATTCTCCTGTAGCATTACATTTCAATAACATCTGTTTTCTTCTTCTGTGGAATTTTTATCACCCATGTTTCACTCTTATATAATGCTACACTCAGAAATTCAAAGACTTAAATTTGCATTAGATACTAACAAATTTCCTTTTTAGGAACACTTTACTTACTATTGCAAGCCTGCATTTTATAACCTCTGTGCTTTGGCCATTGACGTCTCTTGGATTTGCAGCTCTTGTAGTTTTTACATGTTTGCAGTTAAAATTATTGGATATAGATTCCGCCATTGATGCGAAACACTATTTTTCTTGATACCTGAATATGTTCCAGTATTTTCGTGCCATCGTTAGTGAATTTTGATTCTTGAAAAACTGTAAAAAGTGAACATATTTTAGGTTGCAGCTGATCTAACAAAATGAGACGTAAAGACAGTTTTTATTTGGTTTTTTTCTTGCCTTGATTTTACATCGGTTTTACAGGACCATCTGTATGGAGTTCCGCACTGATAGCTTGTCATCCGCAAACCAAATGATGTAAATGTGAATTTTATCAGCAAGTTAACACCTCACATGGTTTCTAAAAATGTAATTTTGTCGTGGCAAAATATTTTGCGTATATATTTGTTGTAACTCATGTTTTGTTGTTACACATCATTCTTGTTTTTCATTCTGAGGATGCTGCACATGCACATATTAAATTTACTTTGTATAATTTTGGTTTAACAAATACCTATTCACTTTGCACGATGTGGTGTAAAGGATGTTGTGTGTCCTAACCCCATCGGCACTCATTTGTTCCCGAGTGAATTTGGCACTGAATTTGAATTTTGTTTACTTCTCTCTCTCTCTCTCTCTCTCTCTCTCTGTCTGTGTGTGTGTGTGTGTGTGTGTGTGTGTGTGTGTGTGTTTTTGCCTTTTCTGTGAAGTTCCTTTAATGTGCCTTTGGAGAGTGCAATGTATTCATTTAAAACTTAGTTTTCTTCTGTATGTAGAGATTCTCTTCTGGTGGTAGTTTGTGGTATAGGCTGTGGCTGGATTTCAGTATTTTTAAATCTTTTGCTATTGTAGTTGGGTGAAGGGTTCAGGCTATTAGGTGGTCAGCAATTATACTATGGGTGCTGTTACTTTTTAGGGCTCTGAGGTGTTCTGCATATCTTGTTTTAAAATATCTGCATGTTTGTCCTATGAATACTGATTGGCAAGTGTTGCATGTGAGTTCACATGTTCCTGGTCTGTTGGATTTATCTGTGGGTGTCTCCTGTGTTCTGAGGTTTCTCTGTGTAGCGTTGTCTGTCCTGCATCCTATTTGAAGTCCCTGTTTCTTCGATATGTTGCCTAAAGTGTGGGCAGTTTTGTCATGGCAGGTAAATACGTGCCATTTTGTTTTGTATGCATGTTGTTGCACTGTTGTCTTGCTTATGGCCATCATTTGCATTTTGTGTTGTTCTGTGTGTGTGTGTGTGTGTGTGTGTGTGTGTGTGTGTGTGTGTGTGTGTGTGTTCGCTCCTTTTCTGTTTACAAATTTGTTGCTTTAATTTCTCCATCATATTGGTCTTGTAACCATTTTCCACTGCTATTTGTTTTATTGTGTTTACCCCCTGTCTGTAATTTGTTATCTTGTGGGTGTTCTGTTCAATATTTTGGAGCATGAATCTGAAGCTCACTTGCTTGTGTGCCACCAGGTGGTTTGATAGACTGGGAATGGCGATACTTGTGGTTGTCACTTTCCTGAATGTTGTGAAGTCATGAGTATTGTTTGTTTGTTGGATGTTGAGATACAGAAAATTTAGCAATGCCCATGACTTCACAACATTGAGGAAGCTGACAACCAGGAGCACCACCATTCACAATCTGTTGAACCACATAATGGCAGATAAGCAAGCGAGCTTCAGAATAATGCTCCACAGACTGAGCAGAACACTCATAAGCAAATAGAATTGCATACAGGAGCTAAACACAATAAAACAAATAGCAGTGGAAAAGGGTTACAAGACCCATATGATAGAGAAATTAAACAAACAAATTTGTGAACAGAAAAGGAATTAATGCACCACACACACCTGAAACCGTACACACCACAGAAACAATGACCCCATGCAAGACGCAACAGTGCAACAGCACATGCCCCCCCACCCCTGCCACACACACACAAATGGCACATACTCACCTACAACAGCGAAATTGTCCACAGAATAGGCAACATATAGAAGAAGCAGGGACTTCAAATAGGATTAAGAATAGACAACACAACACAGTAAAAACTCAGAACACAGATAAATCCAACAGATCAGGAATATATGAACTCGCATGCAACACTTGCCAAACAGTATACATAGAACAAACATGCAGGAATTTTAATACAAGATACTCAGAACACCTTAGAGTCCTAAAAAGTAACGGCACCCACAGCACATTTGCTGACCAACTAAGAGCCCATACCCAACACCCAAGTACAACAGCAAAAGATTTAAAAATACTGAAATCCAGCCACAGCCTATACCGCAAACTAACAATAGAAGAGAATTTCTACATACAGAAAGAAAACAAGTTTTAAATGAATACACTGCACTCTCCAAAGGCACATAATTCAACACATTAAAGTAATTTTAAAGAAAAGGCAAAACACACACATGCAAATAGAGAGAGATAAAAGTAAAACAAAAATTCAGTGCCAAACTCGCTCAGAAACAAATGACTGTCGATGGGGTTAGGACACACATTATCATTTACACTGCACTGTGCAGAATGAAAAGGTATTAGTTAAACCAAAATTATACAAAGTAAATTTAATATGTGCATGTGCAGAGCTCTTAGAATGTAAAACAAGAATAATATGTAACAACAAAACATGAGTTACAACAAATATATATGCAAAATATTTTGCCACGACATTTTTTTAAAATTAGAGGGAGCTATTAACTCGCTGATAAAATTTACGTTTACATCATTTGGTTTGCAGACGAGAAGCTGTCATTGCAGAATATCATAGAGATGGTCGTGCAAAAACGTTGTAATGTGAAATCAAGGTAAGGAAAAATGAACAAAAATGTCTTTATCAGTTACAACATAAAATATGTTCACCGTTTACAGAAAACCCACTGATTATGGGAAAGGGGTGCCGAAATATGTTTAGGTAACAAGAAAAACAGTGGTTTGCCTAAAATGGGAAACCTATATCCAATAATTGGCTACTGTCAGGTATTTTGCTGCCCAAATATCAAAACTGCTACTTTTAGTGTCTCATTTTATGAGACATTCCTCAGGATCGCCTGATTTAATACCGTTACCCTTATTGTACGTTTGTTGATTTTCGTCATATAACCTCTTCTTAAGATCCTACTCTTTCCATTTAACTGCTCTTCCAAGTCCTTTGCAGTCTCTGACAGAATTACAGTTAATCAGCAACTTCAAAGTTTCTGTTTCTTGTCCTAAACTTTTAATCTCCTTTCTTAATTTCTCCTTGGTTTCCCTTAAAGCTTGCTCAATGTATAAACTGAATACAGATGGGGGTAATGTACAGTCCCATCCAATTCCCGTCTCAACTACTGTTTCCCTTACCTTTCTTTTCATCTCGTACAACTGCATCCTGTTTCTGTACAATTTGTAGATAACCTGTGGCTGTCCATATTTTATGACTGCTACTTTCAAAATATAAAAATTAGTATTGTCAAAAGAAGCATTCTCTGAATCTACATATGCTCTAAATGTAGATATGCCTTTCTGTAACCTACCTTCTGCTTTCTCTTAAAAGTTGTAGGAACAAGCAACAAAATAACAACCCCCACCCCCATTTCTCTGGATGTCAGGTTCGACCAGTTTTTCATTCTTGTGTGGATAATTCATGTCAGTGTTTTGTAGCTGTGACTTATTAAACTGATAGCTTGGTAATATTCACATCTATTATTAACACCTATTTTGTTGTTGCAAGTATTACATTCTTCTTGAAGTCTGAGTGCTGAGGCCTGTCTCGTATATCTGATGATATTCCTATTCTTCCTGCCACCACATTTCACTAATGCCCAGTGTATATAACTAACTATTTATTTCCATTTTAAAATTATGTAACCTACCTACCTGATTAAAGGATCTAAAATTCCATTCTCCACAACATATAACTCTAGTTTTGTTCTTCCTAATGTCAACTTCTGCTTACGTGTCCCCCCCCCCCCCCCCCCCCCCACCTCCCCACTCCCGTCCATGGAGATCGGAATGAGAGAGTGTTTTTACCTCCAGAACATTTCACTGGAGAGGATACCATCATAATTAAGCCGCACAGTAGATCCGCAAGCCCGCAAAAAAATAAATAAATAAATAAAAAGGCTGGCTGTTTCCCCTTGCTTCTAGCCGTTTGTAGCACCAATATAATGAAGCCATATGTTGGCTAATATTGAAATGTCAGATAAATCAATCATCCAGACTGTTTCCCCTGCAATTACTGGCTAGGCTGTTTGTTGCCTTTCTTCAGGAACCATACGTTACTCCAGCTTCTTCACAGATATTCCTCCAATATAGTTGCACGTATGGTATAGCTATCTGCATTATTGAGGCATGCAAGCCAAACTACTAGGTAATGGCCTTCAGATAGTAGGACTCATATGGGGACCTGAATTGAATACATTCAATTATAGTGACTGTAAACTTGATAAAAAAAATTACCGCTGTGTCTGAAATAATTATCCTATTGAGGAGGAGGTATAGGGAGAGGAGACTCTCTCTCACACACACACACACACACACACACACACACACACACACACACAAAAATAAATGCAACTCGCACACATGAGCCGTGTGTGTGTGTGTGTGTGTGTGTGTGTGTGTGTGTGTGTGTGTGTGTGTGTGTGTACATCTATTGATCTATTGTTGATGAAGACCTTAATGGCTGAAAGCATTATTTGTTATAGTCTTTTTCCTGTGCCTCAGCATCTTCGCTGTATGGTGAGTAGCAACTCTCCTTGTCATAATATTGTTACATTCGAGCCTGGATTTTCCATTGTATAATTAATCCTCAGATATACAAAGCCACTTTTATGGTTATGGAAAGAAATTTCAGAACACCATATTCATGGTACTGTAATGTTTTAGTCACTGTGTTATACAAAATACCTAAAGAAACCTATATAAAGTTCTGTGATAACGGATATATCCTAAAACATAAATTTTCCACATTTTGTATAGATTTTCTGTACCGTTTCATTTTGCTGCTTACAGAAAGAATGTTACAATATCTCATGCTTCCAACCATATCATCTGCCCATTGCTTTCTTATTGGTTGTGTAGAATCAGCAGCTGACACAACCTCCATTGTTCCCATCGTACCTCACAGTGATCATAGACAGAGTTGCTTCATAAAATTCTGAAGTACGCCACTGGCCCCAATCTAGACTGAAGCTGCACACTAACCACTCTCCTCCCCACACTCATTGTAGTTCTCAGCCAAGATAGTATCAGTTTCCCCTCCAACCCTTCCCTACTGCTATGCTTTAGCAGTAGTGAAACAGTGACAGCACTATCTTTTAGGATGCAAATCATATGCAACAACAGTAGCTAATAAATAAATAAAAATCACAATCATGATTCAGTCAAATTCTCGAACTTTTGCTGATCCTGCGATATAGTGATGTGTGTTGGTGTCATCTCCACAATGGGCCTCTCCCACTGCAATTTATTCTTGCAATAACAACATTTATTCTTGCAATAACAACTGCAGTTGGTTTAATGCAGTTGATTTAATTTGTTGCACATTTAATTCTGGTTTAATTTTCTTTCTTGTTTCATCTGAATGTCACGATTTTGTTCTAAAGCTGGTTAACGAGCTGGTGACGTTTTTCCCTGATATTCTAATACATGAAGAGTGACCAAATATGTCTTTTGCAACAAAACTCACTTTGGAAAATTATTAGTTTCCGCGTCCACCTCCATAGCACAGTGGTAGGATTACCGCCTACCACGCAAGGGGGCCTGATTCGATTCCTGGCATGGGACTGGCTGTTGTGTGTCTTTCATCATCATTGACATGCAAGTCACGAAGCAGGTCAGCTAAAGAGACTTACAATACGACTGCCAAAGTCCGAAGGGGATATCCCGGCCAACAAATGCCATACAATCATTTAATTTCATTTTGCCTTTGAATGTTGCCTTCGCTTAAAAAGCAGCATAAATGTATGTATATTATATCCATACATTTAGAAGAAATTTTATTGCAAACCTGATCAAATACAACAGAAGTTTGTAAATTGATAGAATTTAATGCCGTTCGCTCCTGTGTGTCACAGAACTGTCAGTTTTGAAGTAGAGCATTAGAATGTTGTAATGGCTAGTTATAGCTTTTCGAACATCCCTTGCACTAGAGCCATGAGTCAACTGTCATGTGATCGTTCAAGCAAGGTCGATACTGTATTGATCACTCTGGCGCATCAGGAAATCTTGAGCCTGTAAGAACCAAAGTGTTGCTACGGCCTACCTGACAGAATTCTTCAAAATAAATTTCTGTGGAACCTCAATAATCAAGGTGTCATTTGACCTCTATATTATTCATTTTAACAATATAAAAATGTTGACCTCAGCAGCAGTGGTTCAGTCTATGAATATAAGATGACCCTGTGTTTTTCGAATGACAAATTTGGGAAAAAGTCTCTGCTTGTAATTGGGTAAATACAGTAGTTTTTGACTTAATTTGTTTTGTCTTTGTAAGAGTTCGGCTAATTAATAGATTGAGTAGTTAATATCAGTAGTGGAGAGAGGGAGGAGAAATATAATGAAAAGAGAAGTGACCGCTCATCTGTAGTAGCAATGAAATGGAAGAGAAAATTGATAAAAAGTAGAAAACTTGGCTTTTAAGCAAAGGAAACTCCAGATAGGAATATCAACTATGTAGGAAAAGACAGATTGATAGTTACCATAAAGATAACACATTAAGTTGTATGCAGGCACAATTAAGACCCTTACATATAAACTTTTGGCCACGGCCATGGCCACAACCACAGCCTGCCGGAGTTGGCGGTCATGTGTGCAAGCGGTGTGAATGAATGGTGTGTGTTTCACTTTTTCTGGTGAAGGCTGTAGCCAAAAGCTAGTTTAGGTGTCTTTTAGTTGTGCCCATCTGCAGCTTAACATGTAATCTTTAGAGTAAGCAGCAATCCGTCTTTCCCCTTCCCAGGGGCTCACAGTTCTTTCCTGAGTTCGTGGCTGTCACACTCTGGGCCCCAAGCTATTGCAGCCCAGTCTTCCTTCCCTGGCTGCCTTTCCTCTCCCTCCCTGTCCTCACTTCTTCCCCATTGCCCCCTCTTTCCCCTTTCTCAGTGTTCTGATTTATATCGACCTGGCTATCCACCTAGTTCCCTGTTTTGCTTGCACTTCTGTTCCTTCTGCCTATTCTCTTTCATCTGTCTTGGTGTTTAGGTCCCTGCTTGAGAGTTGACCTCTACTTCTAAATTTTCTGTTTTTGGTTCGAGCCATTTGGGGAAGAACCCCTCCCTAGCACCTACAGTGTGGATTCCTCTCCCCCTGCCTTCCCCGCCGTATCCCCCTGTTATCTGCTAGGTCACAAGAACGTGTAGTCAGTCCATGTGGTGGGGCTGTTACACACCCATCTGGTTGAGCCCCCTGACACCCCAGGGTCACCCTACTGATACCTGAGCTGTCCCTCCCCATGTATGCCAAAAGTGGTTGCTTATCTTCCTGTAGCATCGTACCAGGTAGCCCTTGCTGTGGGTGGGTGGCATCCATGGAGAGAGCCCCTGAGCAGAGTAGGTGGTATCAGGGCAGATGCTTGGATCTGGCCATTCTCAACAGCCGTCTCTCTATATGTTTAAGGATCACTGAATGCTGCTTCATATGCCCCAGCAGCCTTCCCTTCCCTGGCTACACTGTGGAAGAGGGCTAGGCTTGCCGTCTTGAGATGATACACTTTCCCTGCTACCTCGACTGTACTGGGACGGATGGGGCACATTCACTACCACAAAGCCATTGTTTTTTTGTGGAGAATATCGAGTACAAGTTTGGTGAAGTGGAGTCTCTCAGTAAGATGCAGTCAGGCTCCCTGTTGATCAAAGTGTCTTCTGCCACCCAACCTGCAGCTCTTCGTGCTTGTGATTGTCTCGGCAATGTTCCAGTGTCTGTTAACCCTCACCAATCTCTGAATATGGTCCAGGGAGTGACTTTTCATTGGACATCATCCTGCAAACTGATGAGGAACTCTGGGTTTATCTGGAGTGACACAGCATTCATTGTGTTTGACGTGTGCAGAAGGGTCGCAAAGACAACCGCACCATTACTGATGCCTTCATTCTGGCTTTCAAGTGGGATACCCTGTCAGAGAAGGTCAAGGTTACATGCCACAGATGTGACGTGAAGCTGTATGTCCCATTACCCACGAGGTGCTTTCAGTGCTTGCGTTTTGGGCATATGTCTTTCCATTGTATGGCAGACCCTCTGTGTGGTGACTGTGGGTACCCACTCCATAAAGGAAGCCCCCGTGTTCCGCCACCTGTACGGTGTCAGTTGTCATGACCACCATTCCCCTTGTTTGCCGGATTGTCCCACTTACAAGAAAGAAAAGAAGTGCCCCGCCCCCCCCCCCCCCCTTCGGCACCTGCTGGTCATGGGGCTCCCAACCAGGACCCCTCTGCCCAGCGTCTCTTAGGCCGGACCTTCTACCACAGCTCGGCCACTAGATGCACCATCTGTGCACCCTAAGGTCACTTGCTGTCTTTCTGTTCTGGATCTTGCAGACGCCTGTACTCGCTCTGTGCCCTGCCCTCCTTCACTTCCGAAGGTGAAGAAGAAGAAGAAACATAAGTCCCAAGACAAGGTCTCCTCGATACCCCCTCCCAATGTGAATCTGGCATCTTATTTATGGATGTCACTCCATCCTTGTCGGTGGTGACCACTGACCGAGTGACTTGACCTCCTCTTGGCTTCGTATCTAACCTGAACTCTCGCCACACAGTCATCCAGTGGAATTGCAACAGATACTATCATCGCCTACTGGAAATATAACTTCATGTTTCCTCCTATTCCACATTCTGTCTTGCTCTTCAAGAAACGCACTTCCGTGATGACCACTCCCCAACATTTTGTGGTTATCTGGTGGGGTTTGCACTTTGATTCACGCTGATGTCCTTAGTGACTGGATCCCCCTTCATAACAACCTGGAAGTAATAGTGGTTAGAGTGCAAACAACTCTAGCAACCACCATTTGCAGTGTCTACCTCCTTCCAGGTAGGTCACTTCGTTATGTTGAACTGTCTACCTAAGTACAGCAACTCTCGCCGCCATTTATTCTCCTTAGGAACTTAAGCACCCCCATCCACTGTGGGGGTAGTGCCACTTCAATGGGTAGGGGCTTCCTAATTGACCAACTTATTACAGACCTCTGTTTGTCTCTCCTCACTGATGATTCCCCTACCCACTTCAGTGCCACTCATGACCTCCTCCCTGCTCTCTTGACTTCCCTACATTGGCCATCCCATGATGATCTTTGTGACAGTGATTACTTTCTGGTGATTCGTACCATTCCACTGCTGCCGCCAAGCAGACAGGCCCCCTGTGTTGGGCATTCCACAAGGCCAAGTGGCCTTTATATATGTCTGCTGGGCACTTAGACACTTCCCTCTCAAATTACATTGGTGGGTTGTACAAGACGTCTTTGCTGCTATTCTTATTGCTGCTGGCACTGCTGCCCCCCCCCCCCCCCCCCTATCCACAGGTCCCCCTTGTCCACTGGTACTGTGATGGACCAAGAATGTAGCAGTCACTGTCCAGGACAGCCAACAGGTGCTGCAGCGATTTAAATGACAACCATCACAGACCAACATGCTCGCTTTTAAGCCTCTCCATCCTAAGGCTTGTTATTTTATTAAGCAGAGTAAAAAGAAATGCTGGGAGTGCTATATTTCCTCCCTGGGGATGTATGCCTCTTCATCACAGGTTTGGTCCAAGCTCTGTAGCCTTCTGGGCTAAGTTGAACAGACCCTCTTCTGTTTCAACTTGCACCTCACTGAACCTTTCACTGAATGGAAATTCTTGCAGGCCTGTACCACTCCAAACAACATGGCCCCAAGTCCAGATTCCATCCACAACCAGACGCTCCAACACTTAAGACATTCCCCGGGGGCAGCGTCTCCTTAGTGTCTTCAACCGCATTTGGCTCGCGGGTGCTTTCCGGTCACAATGGCGAGACAGTTTAGTTATTACCATCCTTGGGAAGAACCCAACATTTCTCGGCAGCTACCGCCCAACTAGCCTGAGGAATGTACTTTATAAATTGCTTGAGAGAATGGTTAGCTTCAGATTATATTGGGTACTGGAATCTCGAGGCCTTTTGTCCCCATATCAGTGTGGCTTCTGGGGAAGGACAATCTCCAACTGACCATTTACTCATATAGTGAAAGCCTGTTGGATTGCTGTTTCCAAACAGCTGGCACATTGTTGCAGTCTTCTTTGACCTACATAAGGCATATGACATGGCTTGGCTCCATCAAAGTTTAGTTACCGTCAATGACTGGGGATTCTCTGGTCCTCTGCCAATTTTTGTCTGCAAGTTTTTATCTCATCGGCTCTTCCGGGTTCAAATCGGCACTTCACTCAGGACCCCTTGGATTCGAGAGAATGGTATCCCACATGGTTCTTTGTTCAGTGCCACACAATTCCTCATAACCACCAGCAGACTCGTAACCTCTGTTGGGCCTGAGGTTACCATGGCATTGTATGTCAATGATTTTTGCATCTGGTGCAGCTCCCACTTGGTAGTACTTGCTGAGTGCTGGCTCCAAGGCACCATCCGACAGGCCTCTGTGTGGGCAATCTCCCATGGGTTCCAGTCTTGTCCCTTCAAAACATAAGTTATGCATTTGTGTCATTGACCTACAGTACACCCCGACCATGAACTCTGCTTAAGCAAACAGGTCCTCATTGTTGTAGTACAGTCCCATTTCTTCTGACTTACTTTTGATAAAAAGCTGATGTGGCTGCCCCATATTCACCACCTAAAGACAACATGTATGTGGAAGCTTAATGCTCTCCACCTCCTGGCCCACACATCTCAGGGTGCAGACTATGGCTCTCTTCTCTATCTTTACCATGCTCTGGTCTTGTCCAGACTAGATTATGGTAGTGAGGTTTATGGCTCAGCTGCTCCTTCCACTCTGCCTTTCGCATTAGTCCCATTGACAGTCTTCTTGCAGAACGGGCATGCTCCCTGTACAAATACAACAGAGCCAACAAATGGCTTCTTATGCAGTCATCATTCGCCAGTACACCCTGTCCCTGTCCTCTTTGCAAATGAGGGATGTCTCCCTCCTGACAACTGCCAATATGTGGGATTGCCGATTGGAATGTGTCTCACTTCCCCTGGTCGGGATCTCCATCTCCACTCACTGGAATGCACCCTTTGTATTCCCTCATTCCCTCACACCTCTCCTACCCCCTCTCCCCCTCCCCGCCCCTTGGATGGTGCCTAGACTTTGCCCAAAACTGGAATGACATCTACATCTGGTGCGCTACTGCTCACAGTAACACACCCCGCACAATCGAGGAGTCTACTGCAGCTTGGCTTCCTCCCGGAAAGAGTCTACTGTTGTATGCCATGTGCATGTTGGTGGAATGTTCCTTTCTTTTGGCTCTTCGTGCTAAGTATAGTCTTCCAGATTCCTTAATTTTAATATTAGCAGATGATCCACAGGTGGTTGAACTGGTCCTCAGTTTCCTCCAGGAAAGTGGTTTTTATTTCCAGATATAAGGTTTTGCTTTCCTTCTGGAGCAGGGACAGGGTGGTTGTGGTTGGGATCTCTTCATGTCTTCTCTGTCTGGAACCCCATGACCACTCCTCCATGGAAAGGCTGTACTTTTTTTCTGGTTTTTAGATTTGGTCTCACCTTTTATACAGTTTGTTGTATGTGTTTTAACTTCATTATTTTGTAATTTTGACCCCCCTCCCAACTGGATACATCCACTTTTAGCAGACCCTCTTTGTTGCATGAGTAGCTTTGGAATCTCAGGACTAATGACCTCACCGTTTGGTCCCATAAACCCTCTCAATTTATCAGTCAATCACTCTGTCTTTCCCTACATTGTCAAGATTGGCTTTTAGTGATAAAAGAGTTTTCATGATCCTTTCTGCAGATTTCTCTGAAACTATAAGTCAGCAGATGATTGCTTCTGCAGAATTATTTCAATCATGTTGTCAAAGTACAAGCAATAAAGCAAGCATTTTGTATGCTAATTTGACATCAAAACAGCAGACGATGTAGTGTGAGCATACCACTTTGCAAAACACTCTTAAGATGGAAGCGTGCTAAACTATATCAGGCAAAAGTTATGGCCACAGTTTTTCTAGAAAGCTAAAAGAATGTCCCTAGGCACTGGTGCAAGTCACCAAAAGTGACACTTGCAGGAGCCACCATGCAAAGTTTGTGCAATGTACTTCCAGTTTTTATGTTAATCAGCTTGATAGCTGAAGTTAAGCACTGTTGGGTGCTCGGCTAGACCTTGGATGGGTGACCACATGGTGTGCCAAGCACTCTTGGCAAGTGGGGTGAACTCAGCCCCTGTGAGGAAAAATGAGCAGCTACTCAGTTGAGAAGTAGTGGCTCTGGTCTCATAAACTGACATACGGACGGGAGTGCCGTGTCCTGACCATATGCCCCTCCATATCCACTAAAAGTGACACTAGTGGGCTGAAGATGACATGGTGGCCAGTCAATACCATTGGGCCTACATGGCCTGTTCGGGCGGGGTTTAGTTTTAGCTTGAGAGTAAGCAGTGACTAGTTTTTGAGTGAATTTATTTGCTTCGTTTTATCTTCGTAAGAGCTAGGCTCACAAATAGATAGTTTACAAACGAGTGAGACACGCTAGTGTCACACTGAGTATCTATGACCAAACAACTTGTCTTGTATGGTCATTATAAATTATCTATGCAAATGTTCTTCATGACTCAGTCTCTATTAGTGAATACCTTGTCAAAATTCCTAGATTAGTTACCAAAATCAGTGTTCACATGCAGACAACAGGGCAGATGACATTATAAAATATGTAGATTGTATTATCTTGCAATGATTCATTGGGAAAAGAAAGCAACATCTGGTAAGAATATTGCATATGGTAAAACTAATATGCATAAAAACTTCCGATTATAAGTACATTATGAAAAAGAAAGTTGCTATTCACCATATAGTGGAGATGCTGAGTCGCAGATAGGCACAACAAAATACTGTCGCATAGCTTCTGGCCAGTAAGGCCTTGGTCAATAATAAATGACAGACACGCAAACACACAGACTGAATTAACTCGCACAACTGCAATCTGAGGCAACACAGCAAGCAGCAGCACCAGCACGAGAGTGACGACTGGGTGGTGATGAGGAGGCTGGGGTGGGGAGAGGGAGGGATAGTAGGGCAGGGGTAGCAGACAGTAAAGTGTTGCAGGTTAGGCAGAGGATAGATGAGAGGTGGGATGAGGGGGAGTGGGGGGGGGGGTTAGTAGAAAAAAGAGAAGTAAATGAGGGCTGTGAGTGCTGGAATAGGAATGGGAAATGGGCTGGATGGGTGAGGACAATGACTAACAAAGGTTAAGGCCAGGAGGGTTATAGGAACCTAGGATATAACGCAGGGAGAGTTCCCGCCTGCGCAGTTGAGAAAATCTGGCATTGGTGGGAAGGATCCATATGGCACAGGCTGTGAAGCAGTCATTGAAATGAAGGATGTTATGTTTGGCAGCATGCTCAGTAATTGTGCGGTCCAGCTGTTTCTTGGCCACAGTTTGTCGGTGGCTGTACTTTCACACAGACAGCTTGTTGGCTGTCATGCCCATGTAGAATGCAGCACAGTGGTTGCAGCTTAGCTTGTAGATCACATGACTGGTTTCACAGGAAGCCCTGCCTTTGGTGGGGTAGGTGATCTTTGTGACTGGACTGAAGTAGGTGTAGGGCAGGTCTTGAATCTAGGACTATTACAGGGGTGTGAGCCTTGAGGTAAGGAGTTGCGAGAAGGGGTTGAGTGGGGATAGATGGGTATATTCTGTAGGTTTGGTGGACGGTGGAATATCATTGTGGGAGAGGTGGGAAGGATAGTGGGCAAGACATTTCTCATTTCAGGGCACGGTGAGAGGTCATCAAAACCCTAGCAGAGAATGTAATTTAGACCATTATTTGTTACAGTCTTTTTGTTGTCCCAGAGCAACTGAATTCCATTCTCTGCCAGGATTTCGACTACCTCTTGTTGTGCTCCGAAATGGGAAATGTCCTGCCCACTATCCTTCCCACCCCTCCCACACTGGTATTCCGCTATCCGCCGAACCTACACAATATACTCGTCCATCCCTACACAACCCTTTATCTCATGGCTCATACCCCTGTAATAGAACTAGATGCAAAACCTGTCCCATACATCCTCCCACCACCAATTACTCCAGTTCGGTCACAAACATCACCTATCCCATCACTGGTAGGGCTACCTGTGAAACCAGTCATGTGATCTACAAGCTAAGCTGCAACCACTGTACTGCATTCTACATGGGCATGACAGCCAACAAGCTGTCTGTGTGAAAGTACAGCCACCGACAAACTGTGGCCAAGAAACAGCTGGACCGCACAATTGCTGAACATGCTGTCAAACATAACATCCTTCATTTCAATGACTGCTTCACAGCCTGTGCCATATGGATCCTTCCCACCAACACCAGCTTTTCTGAATTGTGTAGGTGGGAACTTTCCCTGCAAATATCCTATATTCCCATAAGCCTCCTGGCCTCAACCTTCATTAGTCATTGTCCTCCCCCATTCTTCCCCTTCCCTGTTACCATTCCAGCACTACACAGCTGTCATTCCACCATCACACCCAGCCTTTTTACTTCTCTCCTTTCCCGCTAACCCTCCCCTTCCCGACCTCTCGCCTGCCCTCTGTCTAACCTGCAGCACTTCATTGTCCGCAACCCCTACCGTACTAATCCCGGTAGCCAGCCCTATCATGCACTGGTGCTGCTGCTCAGTTGCCTGAGATTGCTGTCATGTGTGTCTGTCGTCTATTTTTGACGAAGGCCTTACTGGCCGAAAGCTTTGTGACACTCTTTTTGTTGCGCCTATCTGCGACTGAGCATCCCCGCTATATGGTGAGTAGCAACTTTCCTTTTCAGATAGAAGTTCCTGTTTTACAGAATTTGTATTTCAGTGACAAATTATCCAGGAAATGGATGGATGAGAACTACAAAATAAATTCAACTTGTCCTTTGGTCCCTTTATTGATGAAAATAACAATCATAAATACATTCAAAACAATGTATAAATCATTATTTTGTACTTTTCTGCTTACAACTCAGTTCAGAGTTAATATTTGTGCTACAAAAGACAATAGATGTGTATACTGTGGAAGTACCTATAGTGAGGCACGTTATGAAACTTGCAATAAAAATTGTTAATACTCTTATTGTGTACTTTTGAATACAGATTTTGTTTAGCAGCTATTTAAATCTTCAGTGGAAATTGCTGTACCAGTTAACTGGATCAGGTAAAGTTACATATCAAGCAGTAGTTTGAAAGTGGAAAAAAATATTTAAATATTTGTAAAGGAAAGAAAGCTGCATTTTCCTTTCATTATTTCTTAGAAGAGTTGTGAATGTAACGAGGTCTCTCCATTCTAAAAGATTTATTCAATAATAATTTGTTTTCTTATGTTGCAGCATGATCTACTCCCTCATATCAAACTAAACTGCAGCTGGGAGCCTGTGCATACAGTATTCATTACCTCTGGTCACAATTATAGTCATGGACAACTGTGTGTGTTTGTGTGCTCATACATCACAGTGTTGCAAATATCTCCTAAGTAGCAGAATGGGAGTGTTTCACCACTATTCATAAAAACTTGGCTGTTATCTTATTTGCATGTAACTGGTCAGCTCCATTTTTTAGATGTGATTTGTACAAAATACTGTAGATTAATGAACTTTAATATAAACAGTTTTTATAATTATGCTGTGGCTTTCACTTGCTGAGCTTTTCCTGCAGCCACTCCTCTGTTAATTCATCAAGCTCACGGACCTCATAAACGCGAGTCAGGTCAGCTTCCTTTTGCAGAGCCAATTTCGTGCCAGCATACATTATCTGCAACTCCATTTGGCTATCTGAAAGTGAAAATTGTTTATTACCTTTCAATCACATCACCTACAATTAATACAATATTAAATATTTAATGTTCCCAGTAGAATTGTAATTTATTGAAGAAACAGTTTTTGTTTTCAACATGAACACACCTTCTTTCATGTCTTTCAAAATACTTGTAAAAAAAAAAAAAAAAAAAAAAACTTTGCTGAAACGTACTTTTAAAACTTGGATCATACTGTATTCTGTGACAAAATATTATCTTTGCATTAGTCAGCCCTTAAATTTTGCTCAAGCTGTAGTGAGATGGGTAATTCATTTATCAGCATGTTTCAAAGTCAGTTCAGATTATGTTACTGCTAAATAATTAATATTTACTGTTATAAAATGCGATACACACAGCACAAGAAAGTTTTCAAAAAACCATTTATTTTGGAAAGAAATCTTTAGAGTGATGCAAATGTTAGTATGAATATTTAAAAATATATACACAAAGAATTTGTTTTTCATGTTAAAAACCATAATAATTCTTGTTTTTTCATTCTTAAACATTATTGTACCAGGGTATGGTAAAATTATCCATTGACATCAGGAAATTGAAAAAAAAAAGTGATGAACATTTGAATTGCAAAGGAATTTAAGTTATTCTGTCAGCCATTTTCTCTCACTGACATAATGAAGTGCTGAGGGTCATATGTTTCTTTGCTCTCATTCTGCATAGATATTTCCACAGCATAAAATGAGAGTATATATACAGTATTTAAGTGGTTTACAAGTAAATAGCAGAATTGCCACAGGTCTTAAGATGGGGGAGAAATGTCTCAAACATTTTGTGTCTAATGCAGAAATTCCAAAATATGAAAACAAAATTCATAAAGGAGTATGAAACATGCACACATGCTTCAGATAAATACAGAATGTGTATGTCATAAGTACTATTCAAATTTGCATCTTGTCATGCATACAAACCCTGTTACTTTAATGATCATCTATTCTGTTTAGTAAAATTCTGAATACTTTGTCCATAATGAATGTACACAAAAAGATTTGATTACTTGTTAATTCTACTAAGAATTAGATTTCACTTCATTATCAGCACAGAGATTCTAGATTCTTTTGTCTCTTTGCATTCCTGCAGCACAGATGGATACGAGGTTTCAACCTATTAGAAGTTAATCGTCAAACGATTTGAATATGTTACAAAAAGTACAGCGCAAGTCTAGGAAAGGCACACGTGATGACATTGTGTTTCTCCTGTCCTGCATGCATCATTTTGATGTATCAAGATCAGCAATGACACTGTTTTTACGACCTGAATTGGAAAGATACAAAAAATAATTTTGTTTACAAGATGGTAACTATTCTCTTAACATAGTAAACAAGGTTTCAATTCAGTTGCCATCAACACCTGTGCATTTTTCCATTGCTAGTTCCTGCTTTGGCTTCACAAAGGAGCTCTGCATTTCAGATGTTAGGGATTCACTGTCGCGTGTGTGTGTGTCATTGTCCCTCTATGCGCAGTGGCTTCAAATACTCACCTGGCCATCCTAATATAGATTCCCTAAATCACTTCAGTTGGTTGCCAAGATGCTGAAGGAACCACAGTAGCAGTCAATTTCCTCCACCACCTAGACATTGGTCTTTTTCCTTTCTGTTCTATTGGGGTGTAAACTGAATATAAATATTACGTTTGACAATGTGTCTGTAATGTATATTAAAAGTTCCACATTTCCCATTTAAAAAAGCTTGGAAATTGTTTTCAAGACAGTTTTCTTTACAAAGTCACTTCCTCTGGAATCTCTTCCAACATACCTCTGAAACAGATCACACATCTTTTCCTTATTTGGCTGGTCCCAAATTCAGATTATTTTAACATGAATGTATGTCAGTAATCCGTAACTGTTAAACATTTTTGTTTGCTTCTATATTTCTCATGGAAAATATCCAGTAACTCTGATAATTGAACAAATTTCTAGTTTAGAGCTAACTAATGCTCGTCCCAAATGCACTGTACTGGCACTGCAGCAAAGGGGACAATGTAGCAATGTTGGAGTGAATCAGACACCGTTTAATACCAAAATAGGGATTTTAGGTGAAAAGCATTAAAATAAGATTTCTGAAATAGTGTTCTATTTGATTTATAGAGAGTTTTGTGGGAGTATCTTCAGTTGACTGAAATGAATGTAAAAAACAGCCCATACATACTTTCTCTAAACTGTCAATCATCCTGACTAGGGGGCAGTAGAGTTGAATAGTGCTTTCATACTCAAGCTAATTGTTTATAAACATACCACCAAATGGCCACATGAAATATGTTTTGGTGTGTCCTTTCGGGTGACCTCTGATTTAAGTACTGCATGGTTATGGGGTACTTCAGGTCTTTATTTGAAAATTCTCTCTATAGTAAGAAACAACACAAGTGTCATAGATGTGCTACATACACTTGATATTTCTCTTCATCACTACTAAAAGTTTGGAATGCTGGTGAGTGCCCTTACAAAGCATATTACCAGCAGTGTTGACTCATTCATGCCACATTAATTTAATTGCAGTTAGTTAAATGCATGTTGGCTTTTTCAGTGATAAGCCCATTAATTCCAGCATGCACGTGAAGTGCAACATGAAAGTACTAGACTTTGACCGCCACCTCATTCTGAAAGATACGAGCATAGAGTGAAGAAAATATTTACAGGAAAATAAGTTTTATGCAGTGTGAAAAAGCATTCACCAGCTGCCTGATGGGCCACAAACCTCTTGCTGTAGATTGCACACCACCAAAGGCATGGGATTTTGCTAAGGGTGCAATGCCACCTTACTGCTCTCCTGTGCATTCCTTCCTGGTTATTCCACCAGTACAGCATTATCAACCTGCATTGGCACAGCAGTAGAAAAATTATCCATGATTCATATCTACAATATTTGTTATTTTGGTTTGAGCTAACCAAAGTAAAATAATTTATTATCTCAATTTTAAGTGTAATTGTTGATGGAATCTGTATTAAAATAACGCCAGGGAAAGGAATTTATACTGCCAAATTACATTGTAGGTTACAAACTTCTGAACAATGTGGGGCATTCTAGCAACTTAATTCTTCAATTAAAGATGTTTAAACCTATCAGTGTGAACAGTGAGAACTGGTTACAATAATTTGTCTCTAGACATATGCCTTCCCTATACACATACTGAGGTAAAATAATCTGTTCTACAGTAATTAACAGATTTCAACATACAATTTTAAAATGATCACATGTATCATTTGAAAACTTTAGTTGCTGGCAGTGCACACAGAAAAATGCTTAGCTTTTGGATGAAAGGAAAGGACACAGGTACGTGTGTGTGTGTGCGCGCGCCTTTATCCAACAGCTAAGCAATTTACACTTTCTCTATGTACATACCTATCTTACACACATTAAGGTATTACTGAAAATTAAAATTATTATGGAAAGAGCCTTAAAAGTGTAAATATTCTGTATAACATAAATCGCGCAGCTGTGAAGTGAATAAAACATCTGGGAGAAACCTTCACCATCTGGGAAAGGTATTTCTTATCACTGCAGATCTGCCGTCGATGAATAGCCACACTACACGGGAATGATTTTTTGGTGTGAAAGGAATGACAGCTGTTAAAACATAGCTACTGTTGATAGTTAATGGGCTTGATATGGACACAGGTACAGTCAGAGCCATTAGCAAGGTGGAGGTCAACTTTCAGGAAGATGGCACATTGGGCTGAGGAGGAGAGAATGTACTGAGGCTGTGGAAAAATGAGAACAGGATGTCTTAGCCGTGGGTCCATGCCATGAAGATATCAATGATCCTGAATCAGACAAGGGGTTGGGCTATTTGGTTGGCTAAGAAAGTACCCTACATGTGCCCATCAGCAAGCCACAGATTTGTACATCCTACCCTCAAAGAAGAAGTGGTTATGCACAAGGGTGTAGTTAGATGTATAAGGTGGGTTTGGAGTCATAAGGATATGGGAGAGGTAGCGATTGATAGCAGCAAGACCAGGAACATGGTGGTTGTTGGCATATAGGGAAGTGATGTCAACAGTGCTGGAGTATGGGATCCATATGGTAATGGGGTCAGCCTGGTTGACAGTTAGTGAAGGATGTTTCAGTCCAAAGGCCTCACCTTCCACACCCGCACACAAGTTCAATCAAACTGTAGTTGTCAGAAATCTCTCCTCCTCCTGATTCCTACAGTGCAAATATTTTTTTGTCACCAATCCTGCCAACCAGTGCCATCCAAATCCCAACACCAACCAACTGTGACGCTGTACCATTCCCGCTTAAACACTCCCTGTTTACCTTCCACAAATGCTTTATATCAACTTGCCCTCACCCTTTCTAGGTCCCTTCCCAGGACAATAAAGCTCGAAATGGATGAAAGAACAGCCATTCATAACATCCAAGACAGGCCTCGATTTTATCATTCTTTGTATGGACAAAGGCTGTACCACTGTCAATGATGAACTGCAGTGATCACCTGGCAGAAGGCAACACAACCAACTATGTTACTCCCTCATAGCCTTGCTGTAGTGGTCCCATCACAAACTTCAGCTTAACCTCCAATACCTTCTCAAATCCTTAATTGGATCCCAGGATCTCTCCCCCGAATCCATATCACTCCTAACCCTAATAAGTATGTAACACTCACCTCCTACATGCTTCCCAAATATAAACCCAACAATCATGGATGCCCCATTGCAGCACGTTTTTGTGCTCCCAATGAAAGAATCTCTGTTGTTGAGCAGCACTTCCAATCACATGCCCATAGCATATTAAAGACATGAACCACTTCTTTCATCAGATCTCAACTATCGCCACCCCATTACCACCAACATTCCCCATTGCTCACAACCTTGCCACCTTCAAACACCAACTATCTCAACATCCTAACTCCAAACCCACCACTTCATTTCTTATACATGTAACTAACTACATCCTCACACATAGCTACTTCCCTGTTAAGGGGTAGATATATGCGGTACAGCAATAAGCACCTACATAGCATCCTGCCATGCCAACCTCTTTATGGGCCAACTAAAAGAAACTTTGCAGACTACTCAAAATCCCAAACCCTTTGTTTGGTCCAGGTTCATTGATGATATGTTCCTGAGCTGAACTCGGGACCAAGATATCCTATCCTCATTCTTCCACAGCCTTAACATCTTCTCTCCCATCCACTCCATCTGGTTCTCCTCAGTGTTGACTTCCTTATCTCAAATGGCTCCACTGTCTATCCCTCTGCCCATATTAAGCATTTTGATAGCTGTCATTCCTTCCACACAAAAAAAATAACACCCATAGTCAGGCAACCAATGGACAGCACATCTGCAGTGACAAACAATCCCCTTTCAAAGTATGGTAAAGCTCTAAGACCTTCACGAACATGGTCCACAAACAGATTTCCTACGCCATGTCCACACATGCTTCAAATTCTCTGACCATCCCTAAGAACCAGCTTCAAAGTAGCAACCCCTTATCACTGAGTATGATCCCAGACTGGAAAAACTGAACAATATCCTTCACCAGATCTTAACTACTTATCATGCCCTTACTCTGCTTCCCATCACTCCCAAAGTAGTAAGATCTCTCGTGTTCAGCCAAGTTGTTTTTTTTCCCATGTTATGTGCAATATTTAAACTCTGAAAAACAAACGAGCACTGAAGTGCATAACGGGCATAAGGAATTGAACTTGGCTATACACATCACTGAGAGACCAACAATAATTCACAATCTGGTTGGAGTCTCAGTAACAAGTGCCCATAACAGCATATCTTAACACCTGACGAAGACAGCTGAATTTGTTGTTGATATATTGAGCATAAAATGGAAACAATAAATCTTCAGAACACCCGGAAGCACATCTTTAATCCTGACATTGTATTCTTCCACCCACCCAATCTATGCAATATCCTAGTACATTATTAAGTGACACCTACTTCCAGCCCACTGCCACATGGGTCATACACCTGTGGAAGACCTGCCTGCTGTAACCACTCAGCACATCCTACTCTAGTCCCGACACAGGCTTATCCTATCCTATCAGAGGCAGTGCGATCTATGAAAAGTCATATTATATACCAATTCTGCTGCAGTTTCTACACAGTATTTTGTGTGGGCAAGACCGCCAACCAGCTGTCCACGGGGCTAAATTGCCTCTGGCAAACTGTGACCAAGAGCAGAGTTGACAATACGAGGTTAAACAGGCAGCTGAGCATAGCATGGTCACTGCTTCACATTCTGTGCTATCTGACTCCCCGCCCCCCCTCCCCCTCCACCAAAACCAGATTTTCTGAATTATGTAGATGGGAGCTGTCTTTGCAACAAATCTATTGATCCTATAATTGTCCTGGCCCCAGTATCTGCAAACCCTCTCCTCCACACCCAACTAACATCACTCATCCCGCACCCTACATCTGCATCTTTGCTGCAATCTCTTCTTCCTCTGTTCTGTCTCCCAATACAATACAATCCAAGCCACTGCACTTTGCATCATTTTGTGCTGTTACTCATGGCGCATCCCTATTCAGTGCACTTGCTACCTCTCTTTCCTACATTTTTTTCCATACACCAGTTGCCCCCTCCTACCACCTGTCAGCTGCCCTTCCCTAACCCACCCTCCTACTACCTGCTTCCTTTTTTCTTTTGCTCACTCCAGCTGATAAAATGCTCACCTGTAGATGAGCTGCAATTATGCCGCAATAGCCCAGCCTCCATCAGGCCAGGGACTCCATCAGGCCCTGGAATCTTCTTGGTTATATGGTAGTGGCTTCAGCTGTTTCTCAATGCTGTGGCATTAATATCTACATCACTCACCTTACTCACCTTTTCAGTGTTACATGAATTAAACTGAGGCAGTAATCCTGCATTTTCCTTAGCAAATAAACATTTGAAAACGAAATTCAGCATTTCTGTTTTTGCTTTCCTATTCTCCTTGGATGAACCCTGCCATTTTGAGTTTCTCTTTGAGGTATCATACATCTGTGTATTTATCTAGGTTTATTGGCTCAAATGGCTCTGAGCACTATGGGACTTAACATCTATGGTCATCAGTCCCCTAGAACTTAGAACTACTTAAACCTAACTAACCTAAGGACATCACACAACACCCAGCCATCACGAGGCAGAGAAAATCCCTGACCCCGCCGGGAATCGAACCCGGGAACCCGGGCATGGGAAGCGAGAACCCTACCGCACGACCACGAGCTGCGGGCCCTAGGTTTATTAGTCTGCAAAAATTGTACTGTCAGAGTAACAGAAAAGAAATTTTGAAGGTTCATTTCTTAGTATTTTTTGAATAATGGTCTGCTTTCCAAGCTATACAGCTGCAGAACAGTTAATTTTCCCCACTAGGACATACGATATTTATAATTCAAAAGACAATAGTAGGTGTACACTTCTATATTCATGGTGCTTGGAACCATGGCCAGTTATATAGCTCGAGTAACACTATACAGGTAATAGATGTAAGTATTGTAAAGGGGCAATGACGACAACGTGTCATGTTCCAGAGAAGTGTGCGCTCACAGGTTGCAATGGAGGAAATATTGTACAAAAAGGAAGACAGCTATCAAGTGCCGTATATTTCTGTGTTGCATTATCACAGAATTAATGTTTAATTAAGTGATATGAAGTCAGAAAACAGAACTGTGCTTTATTTCAAGCCTGCTCATTTATTGATTTGGGATATACCAGATGAAAGATTCAACAAAATATTAGAATTCATAGTGATGCAAGATGGCCATCTTCTGCAGCAGCTGTTATGTAAGTAACACATTTTATTTAGCATTTCTGTCTTAAGTTACTCCAAATTAAGAATAAGGTAATTTGATAGATAAAAAAATCTACTCACCAAGTGGCAGCAGAAAAAAAACACACACACACACACACACAGACCATTACAAGTGTTCTACTGCCGCTTAGTGAGTAGATTTTTTTACCTATTCAAGTACCTTATTTTGTCAAAAATTGATTGTTTTTGTTCCAAATTAAGAATGTTATGAAAAACATTCATGATATGGTCTACCAGATGATTTACCGGTAAAGTAAAACACTTCCAGTGAAAAATTTTATTTAAAGAATGATTAAGAAAAGAAAAAACTATGAAAATCTGAAATCCAATCCTCCCCCCCAGTTCCACCCTTACATGTCACACAAGAAAACTGGCAGCCACTGTGCTTCTGTTATATCGTAATTTCTCTGATTCTACGGTTGTGTTTGCTGCATGGTATGTTTCAAAAGGAAAACAGAATCTTTTACAGTCCTTCAAATAACAGTACCTATCACTGGAGTTTGTTGAGCATCTATGAAATTACTGTGTGACACAAATAAATTTATCATTAAACTTGTGTTCATTCATTGTGAAGATAACACTACAAGTGTTGTGCAAGGTACACCTGTTATGGAGGAACTACAAGGGTCATACAGTAATTAAGAGAGACAAAATGGTCTGGGGAAAAAACTGTTAGTAGGGCAAGTTTCTTACTTCTATGGTTTTAAGTTGGCATCACAGGGATGAGCCCTGATCAGCTGATGTATCAACATTGTTTTGTTTATAACCTCAAAAATACATTTCAGGATGGTGAGTCCACTTGAAATGTCCACATTAGTTGAACAACATTTCGTTATTCATTGTTTACTTGCTGATGGCGAGAAACCAGTGAATATGAAGTGTAGAACATCTAAAGTTTATGGTGACTATTGTTTGAATCGTGTAAATTTTTACAAGTGGGTAGAGCAGTGTGGTTCATGGTGTGGGTTCCTGTAGTCATGTCCTAGTTCATGAACCACGGGCAACATATGAGTGGCCAAGTAAGTGGTCCCGACAGTCAGGATACCAGTTACTTTGGAATAAGGCTGGGCATCTCGGACATATTCTGAGTTGTGGTCACCTTTGTGCTCATATGGCAAAGACTACCAAATCCACCGGTTAGTCCCTCAGCTGTTAGGGGTAAAACCCAATGGGACTCGGGGCAAGTAAGGCTAGCAACCTGCTTCCCTGGTACTTTAAATATGATGCTGGCAACAATCAGAGCAAAATGCCTCGGACCTTTGGAGGTGACGGAGTCCCACCTCTAACTGACAAACCAGGGACTCCTAAGATACGACGTGGCAAACAAATGGTAATGAGATGGGGAGCTATTAATATCAATGGGGGCTACTCTGGGAAGAAGGTAGAGCTGGCAGAGGCTGCAAGTAAGATGGGGCTGGACGTTTTAGCTGTTAGTGACATTCGGGTAAGGGGTGAGAAAGAAGAGGAAGTGGGAGAATACAAGGTCTACCTGTCAGGAGTCAAAGCAGGAATAGCACAATGGGGTGTAGGGCTTTACATCAGGAAAGAAATGGAACCCAGCGTAGTTGCAATAAGGTATGTAAACGAACGACTGATGTGCATAGATTTGACAGTGTCTAGCAAGAAAATTAGGATTGTGTCAGTATATTCGCATTGTGAAGGGACAGATCAAGATAAGATGGATAGTTTTTATGAGGCACTCAGTGATGTAGTTGTTAGAGTAAAGGACAAGGACAGTGTTCTGCTCATGGGTGATTTTAACGCCAGGATTGGAAATCGAACAGAAGGGTATGAAAAGGTTATGGGTAAATTTGGAGAGGATATGGAGGCCAACAGGAACGGGAAACAACTCTTGGATTTCTGTGCCAGTATGGGCTTAGTAATCACAAACTCCTTTTTTAAACATAAGAACATTCACCGGTATACTTGGGAAGGCAGGGGAACCAGATCTGTCATTGACTATATAATAACAGATCAGGAATTCAGGAGATTCTTTGATGACATTGATCATTATTTAATCTGCAGTGAAATTGGGATTGTGAGGCCGAAAGTGCAGGAGGTCAGGTCCATATGTAGGAGGATAAGAGTGGAGAAACTTCAGGATAAGGAAATCAGGCACAAGTACATAACAGCGATCTCAGAAAGGTACCAGTTAGTTGAATGTAGTCAATTACAGTCATTGGAAAAGGAATGGACAAGGTACAGGGACACAGTACTAGAAGTGGCTAAAGAATGTCTTGGAACAGTAGTGTGTAAAAGTAGGATGAAGCAAACAGCTTGGTGGAATGGTACAGTCAAGGCAGCCTGTAAAAGGAAAAAGAAGGCGTATCAAAAATGGCTACATACCAGAACCCAGGTAGACAGAGTAAGTTATGTTGAAGAAAGAAACAAAGCCAAACAGATAATTGCAGCATCCAAGAAGAAATCGTGGGAAGACTTTGGAAACAGGTTGGAGACTATGGGTCAAGTTGCTGGAAAACCATTCTGGAGTGTAACTAGCAGTCTTCGAAAGGGAGGTAAGAAGGAAATGACAAGTATTTTGGACAGGTCAGGAAAACTGCTGGTGAATCCTGTGGATGCCTTGGGCAGATGGAGGGAATATTTTGAAGAGTTGCTCAATGTAGGTGAAAATGCGATCAGTAATGTTTCAGAGATTTCGAGGTAGAATGGGATAGGAATGATGATGGAAATAGGATCACATTTGAGGAAGTGGAAAAAATGGTCAATAGATTGCAGTGCAATAAAGTGGCTGGGGTGGATGAAATTAAGTCGGAACTCATCAAATACGGTGGAATGTCAGGTCTTAAATGGCTACACAGGATAATTGAAATGGCCTGGGAGTCAGGACAGGTTCCATCAGACTGGACAAAAGCAGTAATCACACCAATCTTTAAACATGGAAACAGAAAAGATTGTAACAACTACAGAGGTATCTCTTTAATCAGCGTTGTGGGTAAAATCTTCTCAGGTATTGTTGAAAGGAAAGTGTGAGTATTACTTGAGGACCAATTGGATGAAAATCAGTGTGGGTTTAGGCCTCTTAGAGGTTGTCAGGACCAGATCTTTAGCTTACGGCAAATAATGGAGAAGTGTTATGAGTGGAACAGGGAATTGTATCTATGCTTTATAGATCTAGAAAAGGCATATGACCGGGTTCCTAGGAGGAAGTTATTGTCTGTTCTACGAGATTATGGAATAGGAGGCAAACTTTTGCGAGCAATTTAAGGTCTTTACATGGATAGTCAGGCAGCAGTTAGAGTTGACGGTAAATTGAGTTGATGGTTCAGAGTAGTTTCAGGGGTAAGACAAGGCTGCAACCTGTCTCCACTGTTGTTCATATTATTCATGGATCATATGTTGCAAACAATAGACTGGCTGGGTGAGATAAGATATGTGAACACAAAATAAGCAGTCTTGCATATGCCGATGACTTAGTTGTGATGGCAGATTCGATTGAAAGTTTGCAAAGTAATATTTCAGAGCTAGATCAGAAATGTAAGGACTATGGTATGAAGATTAGCATCTCCAAAATGAAAGTAATGTCAGTGGGAAAGAAATGTAAATGGATTGAGTGCCAAATAGGAGGAACAAAGTTAGAACAGGTGGACGGTTTCAAGTACTTAGGATGCATATTCTCACAGGATGGCAACATAGTGAAAGAACTGGAAGCGAGGTGTAGCAAAGCTAATGTAGTGAGCGCTCAGCTACGATCTACTCTCTTTTGCAAGAAGGAAGTCAGTACCAAGACTAAGTTATCTGTGCACTGTTCAATCTTTCGACCAACTTTGTTGTATGGGAGCGAAAGCTGGGTGGATTCAGGTTACCTTATAAACAAGGTTGAGGTTACGGATATGAAAGTAGCTAGGATGATTGCAGGTACTAGTAGATGGAAACAATGGCAGGAAGCTGTCCACAATGAGGAAATCAAAGAAAAACTGGGTATGAACTCTATAGATGTAGCAGTCAGGGCGAACAGGCTTAGATGGTGGGGTCATGTTACACGCATGGGAGAAGCAAGGTTACCCAAGAGACTCATGGATTCAGCAGTAGAGGGTAGGAGGAGTCGGGGCAGACCGAGGAGAAGGTACCTGGATTCGGTTAAGAATGATTTTGAAGTAATAGGTTTAACATCAGAAGAGGCACCAATGTTAGCACTGAATAGGGGATCATGGAGGAACTGTATAAGGGGGGCTATGCTCCAGACTGAATGCTGAAAGGCATAATCAGTCTTAAATGATGATGATGATGGGTAGAGCAGTTCAAAAATGGTCGCGACTCAATGACTGACGAACACTGTTCTGGCCATCCGTTTGCAGTTTCAACTCAGTCACTTGAAAGTCGAATTGATGACATTGTTCATGCCGACTGCCGTGTGACTGTGGAAATTATAGTTGATAAGTTTCAAGTTAGTACTGGTACAGTTCATAACATTATCTGTAACAAGCTGAAGTACCGCAAAACGCGCAAGATGGGTCCCAAAGGAGTTAACACGGCTACACAAGGAAACAGGGTGTGCACAGAGTTTTGGGATGCTGAAGGTCTAGTTTTTTGTGATTATCTCAAAGAGCAGCATACAATGAACAGCCAATGCTACTTGGATTTGCTTTTAAACAAGGTGAAGCCAGCCATGAGGGAGAGACATCGTGGATCTCAGAGGAGAGGTACAATTCTCCAGCAAGACAACACATGTCCTCACATTGCTGAACAAGCCCATGAAACCATCAACAAAATGGGCTGGGAAATACTGCCTCATACCCCTTGCAGTCCTGATTTAGCACCTAGTGATTTCCATTTGTTTGGTGCACTGAAGGGGGCATTACATGGGAAGAGGTTCCAGGACAACGAGGAGGTGAAAAAGTTTGTGGGAAATTGGTTCAAACATCAAGATAAAGAGTTCTTTGCAGTCACAATGAAAAAGCTTTTAGCCCATTGGAACAAAATGTTCAAGAGGATTATAATGAAAAGTAGAAAAAGTACTGTTCTGTAAAAATAAATGCTTTTTTCTAGAGACCAATTTGTCCCTTTAATTATTGAATGACCCACATACATTTCCGGTAATTTTACCAATATACCACTTAGTGGCATTTGTCTTTGTCACCTTATCTCTTCCTTTACTGTTCCATTTTGTGCCACATATTGAAAGGTGTGACTGAGTAATGATTTACTGTGGGTTCTGTACAGAAATTACACACTAGATTTTCTACTGTTTAGTGTTAAGTTGCAATCACTGCACAAAACATCCCACTTCTTAAATTTCACCACAGGTCTCTTGAGAGATCATTTAAATAAGGGAGTGACACACAAAGCTTTAGATTTGTAGTCTGGTGCTTAACCAATGAGCTACACTATTCTAGCACAGTTTCTTTTTCTTCTTTCATCTCGGACGTTCTATTCTTAATTAAAGATATAAGTGTCTCTCAGTTATTCCCAAGCTTACATTTTAATGCCATACAAACCTCTTGGTGTGATGTAGATGAAACACATGGGAAATGAGATTCTTCCATCTTTATGTTCCATTCGGTAACTATAAACAACAAACCTTGGCTGATGGCTTGGGAGGAGTTCTCTGAGGTCATCAGGACTTACATCCTACGGAAAAACGGCTTTGAATTAGTATCTGGGGAAGGACAGAAAGTACCAAAATTCCATGCATGTGTTATCACTTTTGTTTAGGTTTGAGAAAATAATGAAAACTGCAAACTAAATAATTCCAACAGTCACTGCATAATGCCTCACTCATTGCATTCACAACACATGGGTAAAACTGCAGTAGCTGGCATAGGATGATGAAAAGTGTAAAAGTCAAAGATGTGAAGTGTCAGGATTATGAGAGGTGTTCAATAAATAATGCAACACTTTTTGCTGAATGAAGGTTGGTTTTATTCAGGATTTCAATACACCACTGGCCTATATACCCAAATGGTAGCACACTACTGGTCAACATCAGATCCAATGTCTTGCTGCATCAATAACCTCCCCATCATTCATGTACTGCTTCCCATAAAGTATTCATTAGGCCAAAGGGATGGAAGTTGGAAGGTGCAAGACCCAGACTGTAATGTGGATGAGGAACAACAGTCCAATGAAGTTTTGTGAGCTGCTCTCAGAGACTTGAGTGAGGCCTTGCATTGTAATGGAGAAGTTCATTTGCATTTTTGTGATCATGAACTCATTGCAGGAGTCAAGTTGTTAGCAGCCAGCTGGCACAGGTGAGATAAGACAGGTTTGTGTGAACTTGTTGCGATGATGACGGACATCTTGCCCACTGACTCACCATGCTTTTGTTCACATCAGATCTCCATAGACATATTCTGCAGGCACCTATGAGTATCTGTGAGTCTCTGGTTTTCCACCAAAAAAAAACTCAATGAGAGCTCCCTGCTTGGAATGTACCTCTGTCATAGACGCCATTTTGAAGGCTATATATAGTGCTGCCATGTGTTTGAACTTCATACGGGCTGAAGCGGGAATATTCTACAATGTCCCACAGCAAATTCCGCATTTTTTCAGTCAAAGTTGGCTGAGAAAAAAATTTGTTGCATTACTTATTGAATGTCTCTCCCATAGATTATGAATAGACAAAAAAGAAAATAATGTAGAAAAACAACAGGTGAAGTGGCTGTTCTTTTGTATCAATAACTGATGATGAAACAGCCCGTAGCATTATTTGTTTCAATAAAAATTATCCTGATTCCTCTACTGTGTGCATCCTGCAAATTTAGACGTTTTGACTGACCAAATACTACTTTCCACATCACACTTGTACGTTTTTGTGCAGATTTTAAAAATATGGACACTGCCATTATCCAACACAATAAAATAATGTTAATGGATTAATTGACTGCTTGCTAGAACAATTTAATGTTTATAAATAAAAATCACAAACTGTGAATGTTCTACAGAATTTGTTTATTTAGTGAATCAGCTTGTGGCTCCCAAGACCAACTTCAGACAATAACTGACTTATTAAAGAAGATAAAATACTGCTGAACAACTTTGAAAAGAAAACAACTTGGTAACAAGAATACAAGTTCTAGGAAATCTCTCTATAAAATGTGACTATCTTCAGTTAAAAGTAGTGTAGTAAAGATATTAAACTACATTCAGCAACATATGTTCCTTCAGTATAATTCATACTGTTTTGCTCACTTGGAATTGAAAAACTTATTGTGTGATTGTGAGACATTTGAATTATATGGTGCAGTTTTTATGTGAACCTTGTGGAGAAAGAGTGTTCAAAGTATATTATCAGTGCAGTAACATAAAAAGATTATGTTAAATAGAAAACATTTCCTTTTGTTTTGCAGAACATCTGAAAGCAGTTTAATATTGTTATCATATTCTGCCAAGCACCAAGTGAAAATTCAGTTAATGTTACAAAAAACTATTTTAACCTAAAAATATCTTGAAGCAAGACTGATTTAATGTGCAACAAAAAAGTAAAACAGTAAAATTTCTGACAGAGTAAATCATAATACAATGAAAGATAAAAAACCTGACTTCCCTCATCAGGGACTTTCAAATGGACATTTAATTTTGTCTTTGAGTGATGGAAACAACATTCACTATGAAAACAAACTTTCCAAGCAACCAATTGAATGTGAATGCATAGAAACTGAAATAAGACAAGACATTCTGGATAGTGAAACATGAATGTTATCCTCTGTTCTGACAGTCACAGAAGAGGGTCAGCAGAAACATTAGGATATCAGTATGGGCTCAAGAGTTACTGGTTTTATAAAAACTTGGTGTATACATGTAAAAAAAAAAAATTAAAAATCAGTGCATAATATTTGGTGGTGCAAATGAGATATATAAAAATGAACTTACGGAAGCACCTCGGACACAGAAGGCACCCTTAAACAGACTAAAAAAACAAAAATTTGTTGTAATAGGCCTTACTCACAGGTACACGTGTATGATCTAATAGGCTGGTCATGTGTAAATGAGGAAAACCAACAAGATCTACCAAAAATATCTGCAAATCTATGAATAACATGTTCTTTCTCAGAACAGTTGACCTGGAAAAAATGATGCTTCAAGAAACATGGAATGCAGAAAGAAAGAAACCTTGGGCAATTAATGAAAACTAACTTCAAAAACAGTGACATATGTCATCCAGTATCACTAGAGACAGCAGAAGACAACAGAGAAGAGGTTTCCCTCACGAACACAAGCAGCAGTGGGCTACTGAAGATAAGCCTGCCTCCTGTCCGTAGATTTCACAGATGCAGCAGCTGCAAGTGGAATAATTTTGATGGCAGTGCCAAAGGAGAAAGTAACAAATTCAGCAGCAGTATCATTATAGTCTTCAGAATCAGCAGCTAGTGCAACAGCAGTAACAGCAAGGAATGTGAAAACCAGGATGCGGTGAAGTGGGGGAAAAGGAGAAACAGTATTAGTGGGAGCAAGATTTCCAGAAGCTGAGGAGGAATCAATGGCCACAGTAGCAGTAGCATTAGCATTAGCAGCAGCAGTGTAAGTAAAAGGACAAAACCTCCTTACCATTTAAAGGGCTTTTTGATAGAAAGAAGGAAGAAGAAACGCCCAAGTCAAATAACTCTCCTTACCATTTAAAGGGCTTTTTGATAGAAAGAAGGAAGAAGAAATGCCCAAGTCAAATAACTTTAACTAACTGACAGTCTTTCACCAAAATGTTCAATCAATAAGGAACAAAGTGCAACAATTAGAAATTAAATTTACATATAGTTTGATCATCAGCTTAATGGACACTAGTGCAAAAGAACTGAAACTGAATACATAGTTTTAACTTCTCATCAATCAGCATATTACTACAAAAGATTATTAGAGAAGAAAAATATTTCAAGCTGTCACTGATAGAGTTAAAAAAAAAAAAAAACACTTAAAACTGACTACTCTGTGCTTATATAGCACAGCTATGTCAATTAACTTTTTCGCAAAATTAATGCAAGTGCTAGATAAGATATGTACACCTGAAGGACAATATCTTATTTGTGAAGACTTAAATAACAATATGATGAAAGTGGATGAAGTTAGCAACAGGTTCTTGAATACCTGGTACCCATCTCACAAGTTGTGATCTACCCCCTCCTTCCTACTTGCAGCTATTGTCCACATTAGTCTTTTATGAAGATTTGAGAGGAGTGAAGATTACAGTAAACTTTCTAGTTTATTTGTCCTTTCATGTATAGTTGGCTCCAGTTCTACTTGTATAGGGTTCTGATTCTTGAAGCTGAAATTCTCACATCTTAGGTCCTCATCATTGAATTGATCTAAATAAAGTTGAAGATTGTTGTTGCAGAAGTTTTGTTGTTACATTAATATATTTTGCCACATTTTAGTATATCGTACAGTCTTTTGATTTTTCACATTAACAAAGCCAAAATTACACTGTTCGCACAAAATACAAAAATATGTCCGATCACATCAGAGGCATGCTTACTACTACTTCATTCAGCAGAAATAACAATATTCCAAAGGGTTTACAATTTTTCTTGATAAATGAATTTCTATTAGTTTTGATTATTATTTCATAAATGAATCCAGAAATAAACATAGTAAACAGAACTAGATTGTGTAATTAATAATAGAAATTTTAAGTGTGCCAAATAATTTGTAATTTCAAATGCTTTTAAAAAATAATTTTAACTGTACATTCAGAACTTGTATTTAAAGATTATAGCATCCAAAACAATGTAATTCCTTTTCATAACTTTTAGCTTGAAATATAACACACTGTGTACAAAATTATATGAAAGTTTCCAGAAAAGTAGCTGAGATAATACTGACCTGTCCAAAATCCAAAAAATAATACTAGTATTCACAACTACTGCTGAGGCAAAGTAATGCTAGAGGAGGATATCCCGTTACAAAGTGCTACAAGAATAACCAGACACTTATCTTACATTATTGATCACATAAAAACTTTGAGATGTCATCATTATAGCAAAAAAGAGGAAGTAAAATATCACACATTATGAAGGAATTATCCAAATGGGACAGAAATCAGTACATGTGATGTACATGTACAAACAAAAGATTACTTTTCAAAAAAATTGGATGATGTATTCACGTCAATGAGCTTCACAAACAGAGCAAGTCAACAACACATCGATCCACTTCTGGACCTTTCATAACCTGTTATTGACAGAGTTGTTGGATGTTCTCTCTATGAAATGAGACTACACACTGGTTGTCAGGCCGTATGGTGGGCAACTGTCAAGTTGGTATCCAACCATTGTCTGGGGCACCTCCAGAACATGTTTGGCAGAAATCTCATTGAGTGGAGTCAAATTGTCTTCAGTATTGAGGCCAAATGAGCAGCAAAGGCATGTCTGAAGACGCCGTTGACAGTGGTGGCATACCAAACACTGTCCATCGCTAAGGATAAAATTGGTGGGTTCGTACATCAATTTCAGAGTAAAATGCCAACTGCTCTCCATGGTGTTCCAATGTGTCTGGTAAATGACTGTATTAACAGCATAAAAACACCCCTAAGAGATGTAATAAATGAGTCATTCATATCTGGTTACTTTTCTGATTAGTTATACCACACAGAATTTCCTTCCATCCACAAAGGAGATATAGAAATATAAAGGATCAGACATCAGTTTCACTAATGCTTATGTTTCAAGAATAATATAAATCAAAACAGAAAATGGAATTATGGATCATTTAAATAAATAACAGCTTCTGTGCAAGGAACAGTTTATAATCAAGTCAGGAAAGAAGATAAAACCAGCAATGGCAAAATTTACAAAAGTACTTTTAGAAGGAAAATATGTAACAGGTTTATCCTAGATCCCAGTAAAGCATTTGACATAGCTGATCGCATGTAAACTTGAAGCACTGGTTATAAGTGGGCTGTAAATAAATGGTTTAGGTCTCACCTAGCAAACTGAAGGCAGAGGCTTAAAATATATAGTGAAAAATCTTTCAGATCCAGAACATTGGTGTCACTTGACAGAGAGTGAATAGACCTAATACTGTTTCTTATTTATTTAGATATAGTGCATCTGGGGAGATGTCGATTTTGATCCAATGACGGTGTATGCCACCTGAGGGTAGTGAATGTCCTGATAATGGTTTCATCATCATCTGATAACAAATGGCATAGTAGCATAGTTACCAGAGCATCATTTGCATGTACCCTGTAATAGTGAATGCCACATGAACATTTTAAAACACATAGACGCAGCACAGATGCCCGCCAGGATTGGCGTATCATACAAGCAGAAGCGGCAGATTGGGCAAACACACAGACAAGTTTCTGGATGTCCCTGTAGCACAGATGCCTGCCAGGATCTTTGTGTCATAAGGGCAGCAGTGGCAATTTTGTGCAGCGACCGCAGCACAGGTAAGTTGGCTTGTGGGCCCAGATGTTTCCACATGAACTGTTGCAAATGTTATTAACAGTGGATTCTTTCTTGTTTTATTTTAGGGTGCAAAAACAACTAGGGTCATACACACCTACGTCAAAACTGTAAAACACAAAAACACAGAGAGGAGTTAAACATGACTACATGTCAACCCCAACTGATCGAAGGGAGGACAGCTAAGAACAAGGACATGGAGAAAGGTCTATAAAGTATGCAATACAGAAACGGAGGTCCAGAACTAAAAATTAAATGGCCTTTGCCATATTGTGATGATGGATAAAAAGTAAAACGCGGTCAACAGCCCGTGCATCATTTGCTAAAACGGCCAGTAGCTCAGACGGCAAACACTAACAGGAATGTAAGCCATTAAAAAAAGGGCTTTCCATCAGGAAATGGCAGACAGATGAAAGTTGGGCACAATGTGGTGGGGAAGCACCACTTAACAAATGGTGATGCCTAAAAAGACAGTGCCCACGCTGCAACCTAGTTGAAATGACCTCCTCACGGCAAGGGGGCCGAGTGGAGGCCATCCAAGCCACTGGAAGCAGTGGGGTTACAGACATGCATTCCTGTATCTGGTCTTCCACTCACGCCACAGTGTTTACATGCACAGCTCTTCTGATACCAGTGCTCAGTACATACAGAATGTTGTTAGCCTTGGACTTGTGCTGTTCTTGCAACAGAATGGTAATACGTTGTTCCAACAGCATAATGCTTGCCAACACACTGCCTGTGAAACTCAATGTTCTCTGCAAGGTGTGAACCAATTTCATGGCCAGCACGATAACCCCAATCGAGCATGTATGTGACAAGAAGTGACTTACATGATTTGTCAACCAACAACTCTCATAGAACAACATGAACAGGTCAAGCACATGTGGAATAATATAAACCAGAACAGTATTCGCCATCTGTACAATCGACTGGATGCCAGAGTAAGCGTGTGCATTGCCACCTGTGGAGGCTGCACCATGTGCTGATATGGGTGTTTCAGCATAGGTAAATTCCTGCTTTCTAAGAATCTCCAGTGCTATTGATCCATGCATGTAATCATTTCATGTACTCCACATGTACTGTTGCAACAATAAATCTTGGATGAATTGCAAATGTCTAAAGGTGGTACTATTTTTTTTTCCCCCGGCAGTGTATGTACATCTTCCCTGAAATAATGTGTAAACATTCATAGTTGCAATCTATTGCCTCTTGGCTTCTGTCTTGGGTTCTTCGGCTGATGCTAGCTTAACAATTTTCCTGATGTTTTGCCAGGATGAGTGATTGGCATTGTCAAAGGTTCGCCCTCCACCGCCAGAAACTCATGCTGGAAAAACACCAGGAAAATTGCTAAACAAATGTTGGCCAAAGTATGTGAGGCAGTATCTCTATTCCACATAGTTGCCACTGAAACTCAAATGTGAACTGAGCCACCAGTGTCATAACACAGAATGGATAGGGTGTCCAGACTGCAACAGCCTCGTAATCAATGTATCTCACAAGCTAACCACTGCACCTAGCCAACAAATCATTCCCATGTGTAGTAAGAGGCAGTGAACATCCACAAAGTTATTTGCAGTTATCTCGAAAACACTGAGCATCTACCTTATGAGAATACAGTGTGATAGTCTTAAACAACTTTATGCTATCAAGTTGTCATGGACTACTAAAACACAGGGAAAAATTGTCACAAAACTAGGAAGAAAGAAACTAATCGGGAGTGAAATCAGAAAAATGGACATTATTTAAGGACAACAGAGTGCCACACCAGATCAAATTACGAAAGATGGTCAACAATTTATTCCAACATAGATGAAAGGGGGCAATTATTTAACAAATATATTGAGGGAGAAAGAAAAAAAGTTGTGTCAGTTTGGCAAGGAGAATCTTAAATAGAACACTGTAACAGTTAAACAGATGGTGCAATTAAGAGCAAACAATAACTGAAGCATGACAGAATATGTTACCCAAAGAAAGACTAATCAGAAATGTCTTAGAGAGGTTGTGAGGAGAAATGGGGAAAACTTGATTAGAGAAATCAGTTAAGATGGCAGCTAACACAGTAACTAATGACAAAGAAATATTGTACAAGAATTTCAAAATAAGCATTAAATCTACAGCTTCCATTAAGCCTAAAATTCAGAACTGAAAGCTGAGTGAGAAAAAGAGGTTACATATCAATAAATATATTCTCAGCAGTTTTAGGGGAAGCTTTAAGATCTATAAACCAGGCAAAAGAATATGGAATACATGTTAATGGAATCTGAACCATCTTTATTGATTGCTTTTAGTGTAAATAAACTGTAATAACTAAGAGAGGGAAAACAGGAAGTTTGAAATCAGGCCTGAAAATCAATTCTAATAAGACTAAATAATGTGCAATAAAAACATCTAAAACAAAGAAGAACAAACTATCAATGAAGTCACAGACTCAGTTGATGAGATTTTGTATTTAGGGTAGCTGAAAACAATGGCTGGATTAGCATGGAAAGCAAGCAACTCGAGAATAAAAGTGGCATCAGATATTTTTGATACACAAAATAGCTTGTACAAATCTAAGCATCCAATGTGTCAAAAGGAAAGGTTCCAGTCAGAGTTTATTACCAGATTCCACTTATGGAATTGAGAAATGGTCTTTTAACATATAAAACACTCAAAAACTGAGGGTAGCCTGTGAGCTGTGGAGAGGTGCATACTGCTGAGCTAAAACATCCTGACCATTACCCACCCCACAGTGCTCAATGGCATGACAGGCACACTATGAAGTAATACAAGTAGTGGAAAATGAGATGAATGGGAAATCATTCTGGCAATGATACAGACTTCAAATTTGGAATCAAGTGGCTTCAGTAAAGGGTAGATTGTTATGGCCTGGCACCTGGGAATGAGCATCTCAAAGTGGCTAAGCTGGCCAGATGTTCCCAGGGTACCAGCACAAGTCTACATGGAAAGTTGTCAAAGGGCAGTGCAGCTACAAGTAGGCGACAAGATGTTGCACATACACGCCTCATTACAGAGAGTGAAGGACAGAAGCACGTCTGCTCTGCAAATCAGCACCTGTGGCAGAACTGAAAGCAGAGTAAAGTGTCGGTGCAGGCACAAGTGTTTCAAAGCAAGTAATTCAGTCCATGCTGTTAAAGATGAGGATCAGTACAGAATGATGCCTGTGTGTTCCCACATTGACCCCAAAGCATTAATTATGACTGCAGTGGGTAGGTGAAATGAAGTTTGTGGTACAACCTGTCTGTTTTGATCTGTAACATAAACTGTGTCATGTTGTGTGACATCACTGTGGCACAGCATATTTCAAATTGATCGAGTCTGAAGAGGGTGTGTCAGACTACGCAGTGGCACTCTGAAGTGTGGGATGTTTATGTTTCTAAATCATCTGTGAGTGTTGTTAGTGATTCACTGCAATGCTTTAGTGCTGTTTGTAAGAATAATACTTAAAGTGTTTGTGGCAATCTGTTAGTGAGATAGTGTGATGTTGGCAGTTTTAGAGTTATGGGCAATACATTCATTTTCAGGTTTGAAATTATTAGTGCAGTGTGTTGTTTACGGTGGGAGATTTCAAGTTTTGGTGTTGTTGTGCCACTGTCTTTGTTTCAGCTACATAAATTGAGTGAAATGTGTGATAGAAGCTTTGTAATGCTCTGTGTGGTTTTGTGGTATCGTTAAATTCGTTTGAGTTATATGTGTCAATTTAAATTTCCAGTTAATGGTTTTTGGCGCTATGTGCACATTCATAGTATCGCTGACTTTGTTTAAGCTGTATAGGACAAGTGAAATTTCTGAAACTAGTTTCCTTTTTCAGGTTTTTTTTTTTTTTTTTTTCTTTTTTTTTTTTTTTTTTTTTTTTTTTAAATTGAGGTTTTGCTGATTAGTAATGTCTTTGTTTGTTCTTGTGTATCTTCATTACTATGACTGATATATACTTTGTTGTGTACATAGTTCCACACAGTCAGCGCGTACACAACTTTCCCACTAGAGCGCGCCCCGCTAAGCACTACAGTGCAGGCGCAGCGCTTGTCCGTCGCCGCACTACGAGATGGTGCTGCCATAAAGACGGACCAAATTCTGCTTCCGCCAATCCGCGTATTAATATGTAACGCAGCCAATGAGATTGCTGCTAACGTAGAACCTTTTCTCCTCGCGGATCACACTCGCGCAGTGATACTGGAACGCGTGAGGTATTATAACGAGTGTACAGACCTCCAACTAGTCAGTCTGCATTAGTCTGTACCAGTCTACATTAGTCTGTACCAGTCTATAGTCAAGTTTCAGTCCGCGCCTAATAAGATTATCATATTCCTGTACATAGCCATGAAGATAAATGTATAGACTCTGTGTCAAGTATCAGAGATATGTGAGAATAAGATTAACGTGCCCAGACCAAAGGAACTTCAGATTGTCAATTGTAAACAGCATCCAGAATCAAGTTAAGTAATTTCTATGCTTTTTATTATTTTAATAAATGTGTGTGAAAATTAATCAAGTTCTGTTTAAAGTTGGTCACCGTCAATCTGCTACTCAAAGCGTGCAAGTGGCATTTCTATCGTCTGATCTAATGGCAGAAGATAAACACGCCACGATAAGACCACGAGACATATTGCTGACACTTGCCTACTTCATTAGAGTGACAAATCAACTAATCTGATGGTGTGTGTACCGAAGGTCTTACAGTACGCACACCACATATTTAGTGTTTCCTTGCCCAAATCCCTCCGATTCCTGCTATTGTCCCATTAGTTTCATGTTTTTTCTGCAGGTAAGTATTTTACACATTATCTGTGTCTGTTCGTGAGTGTAAAGTCTGATGACACAGTCACCATATACTGTAAGCTCAAAATACGGATGTCCGCAATATTGATGACATCACATTACATCCTGATGGATGGTACCGCCATCTTCAGTAATCACAGTGAGCAAGGGACTGAGACTGATCATGGATCAATGGAAACGTACCTCCCAGTCAGATGACTCAGGTTTCACGTTACACTGGGTTAACAGTTATGACTTGATATGCCTTTGTCCAGGCAAACAGATGTTCGAAATCAGCACCACATCACAGGCAAAGGCCGGTGGGGCAATATTACGCTACAGAGGACATTCACTTGGGCTGCCACAGGACCTGTAATAGTGATCGAAGGCACCATGACAGCTGTGAACTATGTGAACATTATTGAGGACCACCCGCAACCCTTCACGCGCGATGTCTACCCTGATGGCACGGGTATCATCCAGGAGAATAACTGTCCCACTCAGAGGCCATAATTGTGCTACAATGGTCTGAGGAGCCCGGTAGTGAATGAGATGTTGAAGCCTTGTCCACCAAATTCGTCTGACCTGAACACGACAGAGTACACCCAGGACACATTGGGCTCCAGCTCGGCACCAGCTCATACTTTATTGTAACTCTGTGACCAGTACGTATATATTGGGTGCTACATACCTCTAGAAACATTCCAAGGACTTGCCAAATCCATGGCATGCAGAGTCATTGCTGTATTGAATTCAAAATATGGATCAGCATGCTATTGAGCAGATGGTGACAATGTTTCAGTTCGCCAGTGTGTCTCGCGAGACGACAGCAAATATAGGATGACAGTGAGTTACACATGGAGCAAGGCAAATGGATTATTAGCAGATGAGCAATGAATGTCAAATGTATTATTATGATAACTAAGCAGAATATAATTTTGAACTTGACTAAATTAACAAATAAGAAAAAATGTAGTTCATAAATTTTTTTGAGCCTCCACTTAGAGATATCTTTCCAAATTATTTTTGTATGTTGATTTCCAGTGCATGTATTATTGCAATAGGTACAGCAGATCTTTAATGTCCTGCTAGTTTTTTTGTTTTATTTACTCATTTAGCATTTACAAAGGCATTCATGACATATTGTAATAACTAAAATATTCTGATAGCTCTGTAGTGAGTTACAATATTTTTATATATTTTCTTATAATATTATACAATATTACAAATACTTTTTAGCTACTCTGTGACTGAGTTGGATTAGTCTGTGCATATCCTTCAGATCACACTCATAACTGTGAACTTCACACACAAGTAAATGGTCCATCAATTGGATTTCCCCCACTCACATTTGGAACTGCCCGATAGCCCCTTCAAAGTTGTCCACAATTTCTTTGGGAGGTCAAATACGTCAGTCTTCTTGCTGGGGCCGTCCACCGAATTACAGTTCTCATGTTCATCTACATCCCACAGTTCTTTCGGAGCTGTCTTCAAGTCGAAGCCTCACAGTTCTTCACCGATTTTTCATAAAGGTGACCTGGCTTTAAGTCTGTTTAGAGGTGCTAGGTCTTTGTGTATGGGGAGTTCTGGGTTGTCTAGGATTTTTCTGTATGATCTTATGGCTAACTGTAATCACCTAATTTTAGGGAGTTCTATGTTTTCTAGGACTGGCAGCAAGGCATGTGGGGTGGTTTTGAGTGTTCCAGAAAATATACGCATTGTTTCCTTCAGTTGGGTGTCCACTTTAGCTGCGTGTGCACTTCTCATTCAGACTGGTAACCAGTATTCAACCATGATGTAGACGAGGGCTAGGGCTGAAGTCCACAGTGCACTTGTTCCACATCCCCCTTTGATTCCAGAGTTTCAACAGGGTAGCATTATAAAATGTTAGTTTCTGTTTTGTATCTTCTAGATGTGAGATATACATCAGACTTACACATCAGAGTCTGATCTAATTTCACTCCCAAGTATTTAGGCTTATCCTCGTGCTTGACATATTTGCCATTCATATTGAGTTGTAGTGTTCTATTTGTGTCTCTATTGTTAAGGTGTATTGTGGTGCTGGTCATTTTTGTTAGGATTTGGATGTAGGTGGCACTTGGTGTAGTAGGTGTTCAGTACTTCCAGGTCTGCATTCAATACTTTGTCAAAGTCATTAAAACTTTTACTTTGATATGCAATGGCCAGGTCATCCACATTTCAAATTTAAGCAATTTTGAGTCTAGCATGTTAGTACTATATTGATTGAAAAGAATGTGTACTAGTGCTGGACCCTGTGGCAGACCATTATTCAGAGCCAAGCTCTTGCTGTTCACGTCATGAAGTGAAACCCGCGATTTTCCTGCCTGTTCACATATTTTTGAGTAAAGTGTAAGTCTGTATGTTTTGATGATTCTAGTTTGCTTAAGCAGAAGGCCCTCAATCCATATTGTATTGTTAGCTGAGAACCAGGTTGGTACTCATCTTGTTTTGGAAACCTTCCTGAATATAGGTTGTGAGGGACAGCACTTGGCGACAACAATTTTTACCTGCTCAAAAATCTGCCGGACAGGTTGGAAGATTGACTTTGATGTGTGGAATTAATCTAGCCAGTAATATTCTCTTGAATAGGAGTTACATAGCAGGTATACTGACCTGAAATTCTTTGGGCTCATTTCAGCACCATGATGACTTTTGCTCTTTCCAGATCTTAGGGAGTGTGCACACTCTGATGCATCCTATTTCACCAACCACCTCCTTCCTAAAATTCCTAGTTCTTTCATAAATTCTGGTAGGATCTCATCAGGTCCAGTGACTTTTCCTGTATTCATCAGATTTTAAAGCCTGGACAATGTCTTCTGTTTGCACTTCTTTTACCATGTCCATGTTGATTACTATTAAGTGATATATTTTTCACATTTCTGGAAATCTCTTTCTTTTCAACAGTCTTCTGTTGGATTTTGGAGGTCTGCTTTAGGATAGTCGCAGTCTCAGATGGACTAGAGTCAAGAGACAGCCTGTGAGGCATCGTGCCACCACCTAATTTGTGCAGCAGGCTCCTGCTCTTTCTGCTGGAATACGTAAAATCTAGACTCTCCATTGCCTTCTGCCATCTGCTCCTGGCTCCTCGTTCATAGTACTGACCAGTTGTTTTGCAGTCTCATTGTCCCTGCTCTAAAGAAATTTCTCCATTAGTGTTTCACACTCTTTCATCCAAAAGGGGGTGTATTCCTTCCTAACCCCACAAGGAATAGCATTTAGGGCCACTTTATGTACCAGGTTTGTGAATCTTTTGTAGTTCTCGAGTTTCGGCAGAATCCAATTTATTGTATCTCAATGTAGGACTAATATTTAATCCAGTCAGCTTTCCTCAGGTTCCATCTTAGAACTGGGGCACTTTTTACAACCAGGATTGATATCCAATCTCTAAAATTGCTGGGAAGTTATGGTATTATAAAATTACAGTCTACTAATAGATATCAATGAGTAACAGGTGCAATAACATGAAAAGCAGCCCAGAACCATAATCAGGCCACAGCTTCAGCCTGCCTATGCTCCCACCTGCACAGCAGCATCAGCAGAAGCCAGCAACCACTTCCACCAAGCCATCAGTGAAGTCTGGGACAGTGACCAACTACTGCATGACAACAGCCAGTCTCCTGCAGTATTTTAACCCCCAAGACCAGCCCATCACCATCGGTATAACTGGACCAAATTGTGACACACAACCCATGCCGGTCGTTGCCAGACTTATGATGTGGCCAAAATCACTGCATCCAGGCTGTGAACCAACAACCGTCATCTGACTGCCTGTACGTGAGCAGCTGGCAATCTGCCGCCGCCTCCACAGTCCAGGCCACAAAGTGATTTCCGGCCAGTTCTGTGCCGTGGGCAACCACCACTGCTCTCCAGCCTGCAGTTCCGTGTTTGTTACCAGAGTAGTTCTGCTGAACATGCCTGCCTAGTCCTGGCTATTGGCTCTGTCTCATTGCTGCCCCACCATACTGTCTAACACTGACAACATTTCCTTACCACCGTGCTTGTGTCAGAGGGTCTGTCTGCAGCAGATACACTACTCTCTTTTCATGTATGATTGTTAATAATGTGTTTCGACAACAGACTGGTGGCTTACATAATCTGCACCTCCACCCACATTCCAGAGAGCTGCTAGTCCACACCTTCCCCAAATAATACCCTGTTACAAAGGCATTCTTCTTTGTACTTTCCATTTCTGACCATTTTCATTGTGAAGTCTAATGCACCATTAGATGCATTTTGTCCTCTGGACTGTGGTACACCCACTGCTTACAGGGCACAGAAGAAATCCCATGTTCCTTGTGGCACTGATGCAATAAAATAAAATCATGAAAGTAACCATTTAGTGCTATATCATATCATAATGCCATGGAAGTCATAGCCATGTACAGTGAAAATACGGCCAGCAATCTGATGGAAAATTTGAAGTGGTACGGAGTTGTCAGTGTATTAAATTAATGGTAAATGTGGTACACTTCAATTACATGGAAACTATCCCTTTTCTGAGATGAGCACTGCTCTACACAATTATGAGAGACATTCAAAAGTAATGCAACACTTTTTTCTCAGCAAATTTTAGTCGAAAAAATGCACAATTTTGTTTTGGGGCATTATAGAATACTCCTACTTCAGCCCCTATAGTTTCATTAAGCTCCAAAAGATGGTTATGTAACCTTCAAAATGGTATCTGTGATGGAGTCACATTCCAAGCAGAGAGTTTCTTTTTGTGGAAAACCATAGCGCACTCATAGGTGCTTACAGAATTTCTGAGGCCTGGCACTAAAAAAAAGTATGGTGAGTCATCGGGCAAAGCATCTGTCATCATCGCAACCAGGTCTCGCAAATATGGTCTAATTGGTAGCATTGCTGCCTCTCAATCGTGGGGTCCTGGGTTCGATTCCCGTGTTGTGCTCATCGTTTCATCATCATAAAAGTGGCAAGACTGGATTGTGTAAAGATTGGGCACTGATAACCTTACGTTTGAGTGCCCCACAAATCAAATACCATCGTCATTATAATCATCACCACCACAAATCTGTCTGGTCTCCAAATGCTGGCCAGTCACACACAGCTGTAACTCCTGCAATGTTGGAACTTTTTGACACTCTCACTCAAGATGACTGATGGTTGGTTGCTTGGTTGGCTCATTTGTGAGATTGAAGGGACCAGACTGCAATGGTCATCGGTTCCTTTTTCCAGAACTGGAAACACCCACACAGAATGTAAACGAAGAATGGAGATGACAACGGACGACACAGGACAAGAAAGACTCAGACAGAGATCAGATAAAACGAATTAAAATCACACAGTGTGTGACAGTGGTTGGCCTACCATAGAGACAAAAACGGAAAAGCCAACCACTGAGAAACACACTAAAACTCAGTCTAAAATCGTACGCCAAAGGCCAGACTCAACACAAAAAAACATAACAAACACTCAGATTAAGTGATAAAAACCCCCTACCCGAATAAAACGCAAAACTAAACCTGCCATGGCAGTGTCATTTGTTAAAAGGGCAGGGAGCGTGTCAGGCAGCGCGAACGTCTACCTGAGCACAGCTAAAAGGGTACACTCCAACAAAATGTAGACGACCATCAAAACGGATCTGCAGCGACATAGAGGTGGGTCTCTCAGCGCAATAAGTAGCTGTGCATCATCCATGTGTGCCCAATGCGCAGCCGGCAGAGGACAACAGACTCCTTGTGAGAGACCCGCAAGGAGGAGTGTCACACACTGGTAGCCTCCTTGATGGCCCGAAGTTTGTTTGGTGAAGGCAGGGTGCGCCATTCAGTGTCCCAAAGTTCGAAAACTTTTCAGCGTAAGACAGCTCACAAATCAATCTCCGGGAGGCCAATATCCAGAGTTGATTCATTGATGGCCTGTTTGGCCAGGCGGTCAACATGTTCATTGCCCGGGATGCCGACATGACCAGGGGTCCACACAAAGACCACAGAGCAGCTGCAATGGGCAAGAGTATGGAGGGATTCCTGGGCAGCCATCACCAGACGAGAGCGAGGGAAGCACTGGTCGATAGCTCGTAAACTGCTCAAGGAGTCGCTACAGATAACGAAGGACTCACCTGAGCATGAGTGGATATACTCTAGGGCACGAAAGATGGTGACCAGCTCAGCAGTGAAAACGCTGCAGCCAGCCGGCAATGAATGTTGTTCGTAGTGGTCCCCTAGAGTGAGAGCATAACCGACATGACCAGCAACCATCAAACTGTCAGTGTAAACAATGCCAGAGCCCTGCTACGTGGCAAGGATGGAAAGAAAGCGGCAGCGGAAGGCCTCAGGAGGGACTGAGTCCTTCGGGCCCTGTGCCAATTCGAGCCGAAGGCAAGGGTGGGGCACACACCACGGGGGTGTACGCAAAGGGGCCCGGAAAGGAGGTGGAAGAGGGAAAACCCCAAGCCTGGAGAGAAGCTCTCTGATGCGGACCATGATTGTACAACCCGACCGGGGCCGACGTTCTGAGATATGGACGACCGACTGAGGAAACAGGAGACGATAATTATGCCCGGGCAAGCTACAAACATGTGTAGCATAAGCGGCCAGTAAACGTTGGCGCCGTAACTGTAGTGGAGGGACACTGCCTCTGCAAGTATGCTGTCCACAGGGCTGGTCCAGAGAGCACCAGTGGCAAGTCGGATCCCGCTGTGAAGCATTGGGTCCAGCACCCACAAAGCAGATGCAGATGCTGAACCATAAGCCAGGCTCCCATAATCTAGACGGGACTGGATTAACACCTGGTAGAGCCATAAGAGAGTAGATTGGTCAGCGCCCCAGCTGGTGTGGCTCAAGCATCGCAGAGCATTAAGATGCCGCCAAAACATCTGTTTAAGCTGCCGAATATGTGGGAGCCAAGTTAACTGGGCATCAAAAACCACACCCAAAAACCGATGTGTCTCCACCACAGCAAGAAGTTCACTGGCAAGATAAAACCGTGACTCAGGGTGAACTGTTTGTTGCCGGCAGAAATGCATAACGCAGGTCTTGGCAGCCGAAAACTGGACGCCATGCGCTACAGCGCCTTGCGGATAGCGCCCTGCAGCTGACGTTCAGCAGCTGCAATGCCAATGGAGCTATAGTAGAGGCAGAAGTCGTCAGCACACAAGGATGCTGAGACAGACGTTCCCACCGCCACAGCGAGCCCATTAATTGCAATTAAAAACAGGCAGACACTTAGGACTGATTCCTCTGGTACCCCGTTCTCCTGAACTCAGGAGGAACTATGGGAGGCTGTGACTTGCACGTGGAAGGTACAATGCGACAGAAAATTTTGTAGGAAAATCGGCAGTGGACCCCGAAGACCCCAACCATGAAACATAAAGAGGATGTGATGGCGCCATGTCGTATCGTACACCTTCCGCACGTCGAAGAAGACAGCGACGAGGTGCTGACGGCAGGAAAAGGCCATACGGATGGCTGACTCCAGGCTCATCAGATTGTCGGTGGCAGAGCGGCCTTTACGGAACCCACCCTGAGACGGCCAGAAGGCCCCGAGACTCGAGTACCCAACTCAACCGCCGGCTCACCATGTGTTCGAGCAACTTGCAAAGAACATTGGTGAGGCTAATGGGGCAGTAGCTGTCCACCTCCAATGGGTTCTTGCCAGGTTTCAAAACGGGGATAACAATGCTTTCCCGCCATTGCGACGGAAACTCATCCTCGACCCAGATACGGTTGTAAAGGTCAAGGAAGCGTCGCTGGCGGTCCACTGAGAGGTGTTTCAGGATCTGACAGTGGATGCGATCTGGCCCGGGAGCTGTATCAGGGCAAGTGGCTAGGGCACTGTGGAATTCCAACTCACTGAATGGAACATTGTAGGATTCAGGATGGCGGGTGTGAAATGAAAGGCTCCAACGTTCCAACCACTCTTTAATGGAGCGGAAGGCCAGTGGGTAATTCACAGAAGTGGTACTGAGAGCAAAATGGTCTGCTAAGCGGTTTGCAATAATGTCGGAGTCTGTACAAACTTTTCCATTCAGTGAGATGGCAGGGACGCTGACAGGGGTCCGATAGCCATAGAGGCGCCTAATCTTGTCCCAAACCTGTGATGGAGAGATATGGAGGCCAATGGTGGAGACGTACCATTCCCAGCAATCCTGACTGTGTTGGCGAATGATGCAGCGGGCCCGCACACAGAGCCGTTGAAAGGCGATGAGGTTTTCTAATGGAGGATGCCGCTTGTGATGCTGGAGTGCCCGCCTGCGATCTTTAATCACCTCGGCGATAGCAGGCGACCACCAAGGCACAGTCCTCCGCCGAGGGAACCCAGAAGAACGGGGAGTGGCACATTCTGCGGCAGTAACGATGCCGATGGTGACCGAGTGAACCACCGCATCAATGGCTTCATTAGAAAGAGGCGCAATGGCGGCAGTAGAGGAGAACAAGTCCCAGTCAGCCTTATTCAGAGCCCATCTGCAAGGGCGCCCAGAAGAGTGATGCTGTGGCAGTGACAGAAAGATCGGAAAGTGGTCACTACCACACAGGTCGTCATGCACACTCCACTGGACAGATGGTAAGAGGCTAGGGCTGCAGATCGAAAGGTCGATGGCGCAGTATGTGCCATGCACCACACTGAAATGTGTGAAGGCACTATCATTTAAAATGGAAAGGTCGAGCTGTGTCAATACATTCTCAGTGGTGGCACCTCGACCTGTTGCCACTGACCCACCCCACAGAGAGTTATGGGTGTTGAAGTCGCCCAGTAACAGGAAAGGTGGCGGCAATTGGGCTATCAGCGCAGGCAGGACATCATCACCATCCAGTGGAAGACAAAGCCTGCAGATAGTAACAGCCTGTGGCGTCCACACCCGAACAGCAACAGCATCTAAAGGTGTTTGTAGAGGGACAGACTCGCTGTGAAGGGAGTGAAGGACATAGATGCAGACGCCACCAGATACCCTTTCATAAGCTGCCCGGTTCCTGTAATAACCCCAATAGCCACGGAGGGCGGGGGTTTGCATTGCCGGAAACCAATTTTCTTGGAGAGCAATACAGAGGAAAGGGTAAAGGCTGAGAAGTTGTCGCAGCTTGGCTAGATGCTGGAAGAAACCACTGCAGTTCCACTGGAGGATGGTATTGGCCATGGCTGAGAAAGGTGTGAAGGGACTGGGGAGGCAGTTTACGCCCCTGGGTCACTTGCTGCCACTGATTCAGTACCCGCACGAGTGACATCCATTGAGCCTGGGGGATCGGTGAGATCCAGGTCTTCAGCAGACACCAGAATCTCAACCTCATCCTCAAACACTGAGCTTGTAGGAAGTGGTGGGACTGGTGCCACCGCAATGACGGGATTCTTGGGAACCTTTTTCTTCTTCTGTTTCTCGCGCTGTGCCTTTAGTGGTTCTGGCTGGGAGGACTTCCCTGGGTCAGTCTCAGGGACGGACGACGACCGTGAGGCCCTACAACTAGCGACTGGTGGTTGTTTCAGCCACTTGCGGGTATCCGCTGTTCTGCTGGTCTGAACTTGCGAATTGAGGTCCCCAAGGGACCCCTTCCTGGTGAGAGGAGCAGAAGAAGTCTTACACTTCTCTGGCTGGGAAGGGGGAACTGATGTCCCCGATGGTTTGGGGGGGGGGGGGGGTGTTGCTCCTGAAGTAGATGGAGCAGGAGCAACAGGGAGTGAAGTTCCCCTCCCCCCCCCCCCCCCCTGACCACCACCATCAAGGGGGCAGGTGTGGTCCTCTGGCTCTGAGAGCTGACGGTATGTAGTGCAGCTATGGGAACTGTAGCAGGAGTGACAGTGGCGGCGTAAGAGAACGTCATGGGTACTGGGGTACTGGATGAAGTTGTTCAAACTTTCACTTAGCCTCAGTGTAGGTCAGTTGATCCAGGGTCTTGTATTCCATTATTTTCCGTTCTTTCTGTAAAATCTTACAGTCCGGCGAGCGAGGAGGATGGTGCTCTCCGCAGTTGACACAGATGGGAGGCGGGGCACACGGAGTATCAGGATGGGATGGTCGACCATAATCGCGACATATGAGGCTGGAAGCACAGCGGGAAGACATATGGCCGAACTTCCAACACTTGAAGCACTGAATCGGGGGAGGGATATATGGCTTGACATCACAATGGTAGACCATCACCTTGACCTTCTCAGGTAATGTGTCACCCTCGAAGGCCAAGATGAAGGCACCGGTGGCAACTTGGTGATCCCTCGGACCCCAGTGAATGCGCCGGATGAAATGGAGACCTCATCGCTCTAAGTTGGCGCGCAACTCATCATCGGACTGTAAAAGAAGATCTCTGTGGAAAATAATGCCCTGGACCATATTTAAGCTTATATGAGGCATGAGAGTAACTGACACATCCCCCAGCTCCTTACAAGCAAGCAAGGCTCGTGACTGGGCAGAGGATGCTGTTTTTATCAAGACTGAACCGGACCGCATTTTGGACAAGCCCTCCACCTCCCCGAACTTGTCCTCTAAATGCTCTACAAAAAACTGAGACTTCACGGATACAAAGGATTCCCCATCAGCTCTGGTACAGATGAGATATTGGGGCGAATACATTTCACTGTCATTCATAGCCTTTCGTTCCTCCCATGGTGTGGCCAGGGAGGGGAACGATTTGGGGTCATACATGTTAGCTCTAAAGTGAGCCCTCAAATGCTTAGAGACTGCTGGTGGCTGGCCACCAGCAAGAGATGATGCGCCATGCTTCATTGCGTGTCATCCACCCTGATGCCACCTACTCTGACCAACGGCCCTCCCCATGGGTGCCACCCAGCCACAGCAAGGGCCACCTGGCAGGGTGGCCATTGCCGGGAGTCCTGATGCTCCAAGGAGATAGGCATCTACTCCTTGGCAAACATGGAGAGTAAACAGCGCAGGCATCAGTAGAGCAATCCCTGTGTTGTCAGGGGGCTACAACCAACAGGGTACATGATGGTCCCACCACAACACCTGGATACCAGGTGACAAGTAGTCCACGGTTATTGTCGCCGCAGAAAGCAACACAGCATAGTGGATGGCGGAAACAGTACCCGGGAATGTATCCTTGCCCAAGACATGGAGAGTGAGTGGGATTGCAATGCGACGACGAGAAAGTGGGCTAAAGGTCTGACCACAAGATGGACACAATGCACCAAGTAAGGCGCCCTTCCCCAATCGACTCGCTCTTCAGAAGAATTTTGAGATATGGAGGTCAAACCCGACAGGGGACCATCACATAAGACCAAAACTTTTGAGACTCCTTTTAGTCACCTCTTACGGCAGGCAGGAATACCGCAGGACAATTCTTACCCCCGAACCCGCAGGGGGAATGACTGATGGACCACAATCAAATATCTCACTATACAACTGGACATCTCTGTTGGTAGTGCTGACACACAAGTCTGTACACCTGAGAGGAGGTAACAAACCTTCGTTAAACTATTCTTCCTCATCCACCCCACAGCCCAGATCTCGCACGTTCCGACTTGCATCTGTCAGTGCAATGAAGGATGCACTCCGCAGGAAACAGTACATGGATGATCAGAAGGTTACTGATTCTGAAAGATGTCTCCAATTTTGACCAACAGTGTGTTATCATGCCTTTCCAGTAACATGATGTAAGGTTGTTGCATTGAATGGAGATTATGTTGAAAAGCAGGGTTTTGTAGCCAAAAGAGTGCGGAATACTATGGTGTACTTGCACATGAATAAAACCAACCTGCATTCAGAAAAAAGTGTTGCATTACTTACTGAATACCACTCATAATTCTTACTTTTTCTACTATCTGTATCTTGTTATAGTGCAAGAGGATACCTTTCAGTTCTCATTCTTCTTCTTCTTCTTCTTCTTCTTCTTCCCTTTTTTTACCTCAGTTTGTGCATATAGATTCTCATATGATGACACCACTCAGTAACCAGTTCAACCACTTTAAAGGGTCATACACAGTAGATGCATGCTATATTAAATCATTCTGAAGTCAACATAAATGGCTTTCTAATCATGCTCTATATTAGCCAACTAATAGAAGTCCTCACTTTGACAGTTGCTCTAACTCACAAGCATCGGAAGACTTGATGTAAGACACCACCAGAGCACAATCCTGCTGGATGCGTAGATCTTGAAGGCAGTACCTTCAAACACCAACCCAGTTGTAAAATTGGACACTAACCAAAACCAAATATTGTTGACATCTGTGAGATGATTAATTTGCGTATTATGTAGTCTTCAGTTACATTTGTACACAATCTATTGACAAGCAATTAAAAAAGAAAAAAAAATTACTATATGCCGTTTGCTAATCATGTAGTCTATAAGCTCAATTTGTAAATCATACATGTTGGAGACAATAAAGATCCCATGAAGAATGTAACAAAGCTACAAGTGTCTTTACTTTCTTTCCAGTCTCTTTCCATCACTTTTTTTCTTGTTTTAGAACTTTCTTCTAATGAAAGAACAGCTGCTAAAATTTTGTGAGCTACAAATTAGATACGTACATTTAAATTTGCAGTACCTGTTGTCTTGGAAAACTTGAGTAAGCATAATATGCACACTACACCATTTTATGGAGGAAATGAGAATTCTAACATCAAAAACTGCCAAGCTCTTCAAATTATTATTATTATTTATTTTTATTTTTCCACAGAGATGACTTAAACACAAATATATCTTGGCCTACAATTTTTCTACGGTCACATGGCTTTCACTAAACTGTCATTATATAAATGAATATTCAAATTCCACACTTCAAATATCTCGGTGAGATCATAGAACCGACAGGGTTGGAAAAGGAAGTACAGAAAGTTTGCTTACAACAGCTCAAATGAGCTTATGGGAGAATGCGTGAAATCTACAACAAGAAATGTATATCCATTCATACAAATATCAAATGTACAGTGATTAAACCTGAAGTGCTGTACACGAGCAAAACCTCGTCTATGGCCACATTCATAAACTCCCATCTTCAAGGCTAACTCGCAAGATTTTGATGTACACTGCAAAACTGAAGCGCATTCCATGGATAGAAGAAGTCAAATATGACTTGGAAAAGTTACAGCTTTACCGTCACAAGATAAATAGATGTGTAGTAAAGCCAGAGAATGAAGTTTGTAAAAGATCAGGGACCAAGTGCTCAGAAGAAAGCACAGAGCGAAAGAATGAAAGCTATATGGGCTATTAGAAAGGGGAACCATAATTGCAATGCGTTATCCGACAGGGTCCATACACACATAATAATAATAATAATAATAATAATAACAATAATGAATATAAAATCGACTTGTTAACTTTAGAAAAAAATAATTTCCAATCTTTGTCGTTTTTCGAAGTAACAGCTGTTTCTGGGGCCAACTTTTTATTGCTAATATGCAGTTTTAAGGTGAATCCGCATGGTGAAATTGGTAGCTCGTCACAGGAGATTACATGTTAGCGAAAACAGCTATTTAAAAAAAAAATAATGCACTGAGCTGCCTTTGAAATTACCCTTTTCAAATGCATATAAAAAATATAATTTTCGGTGTACAAGAATACTGTTTACCACACAGTTAAGGGATAAGCAGCAAGAGTAAACTAATGGTAAAGAAGTCTTTTTTACCTCTAATTGTTCATCGATGCATATTTTCTGCTTTTCTCGATCGACTTTTACTGAAAAGTGAAAAAGATTTATTAGTATAGCTGGGTGAAAGTCTAGTAACACACCAGAACAGAACGCAAAAAATTTACACTTACATATCAACGCGGCATTTTTATCGCTCTTACGAAAACGAAATGCTTTCAGCGCCTCTTTTACGTCGTCCTCTATGTCACACACTTTCACGTTATGCGACTGGAAAAAAAAAAAAAAGCATATGAAACGTCAGAATAGGCGTTTCCCGGCAATTCGCTGATTACAGATTGGAAACGTCAATTGTTTTGTCTATCGTGATATATCTTACCATTTTCGTCTGTTTTGTAGTCCTAATAGAAATACGACCAATGCCACAGCTACTGTATGAAAATGCAATCGAAACAAATCGTAAACACCCAAACGTCAAAAACCTTTCGTGCTGCCCACTAACACACAATTATTATTCCACATTAACTATCGATGTACCGAATCGAAGCAACACACAGTAGAACGACTGTGATAGAACCGAAATGTATCGAGTGTCTTAATCGATTATATAGGAATTCGACTCAAAGTGTTGCCGCTCGGAGTTTTCGTGGATGCTGTTGCCATGGTAATATAAACAACAACTACCAGCAGGTGTAAAGTGCTTGTAAACTTTGTTATGGATTTCGATGGTGATTTAAATTTCAATTTTGGAAAGAAGGTAGGGTCGTCAGTAACACTTCGACTTAAGATTCAAGTTCCACAGCAGCTTACCACTTAGTGAATCCACGAAACTCATTCGAAATATGCGTAAAATAATCACATAGAAAAGACAGTTTATTTCCATGACAGATAAACTGATTTCTTTAAAAAGCAAGGAAGATTAGAGTTTAACGCCCCGTCTTGGTTTCATTATACTTTGTTCGTAGTCTGTATGGTACTTTACGTTTAGTGCAGAATTTATAGTTTAGAGAAACAAGGGAAATAAAAATTGATATGGGCAAACTTTAATGATATTATTTACGTAGAAGGCGACGTGAGAAGAAATCTACACAAACAGAAAAGTGTACCGAATTAGCCTGACATTGCAAAACCAACATGACGGTTACAGCCAATATACAAGTATGTACTGATACAAAAATACAGCAACGTCTGAAATCCACCAGTTATTATATGAACGTTTTACACTTTAGCAGTTTAGTTATAGACCTAATGTCTCACTCTTTAACGTCTAATAATATCATCTAATGCCAGAACAATTTTCTTTGATTCCTATCAAGAGGCAAGCTTCACACCATTACAATTTTCTAATGTTTCTGAGGTATTAAGCTTACACTAATATGGGAGTTTTATTAGTGGAAACTTACGTATTCACGTAACATTTTTAAATAGAATTTTATTACAATAGTGTCATAATAGCCCACTCTATATTTTGAGTCCTACAATACTCACAGGGCCCTGAGTGCGGGTTCTTTTTATTTATTTTTTTGCAGAGGGGCCTCTAAATAATTTAAAATATAGCCTATCTGTGATAATAGGCACTATTTAAGCATTGCTTTTTGAGAAGTAAAATATGTAGTGAGTATATGAAAGAAATTGATTATAAATCATTTATATCACTTATATTGCAATACTATTAAAGCACACGGGATCTGTAACATATTAGACTAACAGGAGACATCAAACAAATCTATATCAAACTTCTTCAAAACACTAAGAAGTGCATGGCAGAGGGTATTTCCCATTGTACCAGTTATTTGAGCTTGTTCTGGTTCTACTCTTGTATGTAGTGGGGGAAGAATGGCTGTTAAAATGCCTCTGTGTGCACAGTAATTAATTTTATCTTGTCCTCACAATCCTTGTGGGAGTGATGTGTAGTATATTCCTAGAGTCATCATTTAATGCCTGTTCTTGAAACTTTGTAAGTAGGCTTTCTCAGGATGTTTGCTTCAATTTTCAAGCATTTGCCAGTTCAGTTTCACAGATCAAAGAAACTCATGAACATTTGTGCTGCCCTTCTCTGTATAAGTTCAATATTCCCTGTAAGTCCTACTTGATACAGGTCTCACACACTAGAGGAGTACTCTAGGATGGGCTGCATGAATATTTTGTATGCAGTCTCCTTCGTAGACTGATTGCACTTCCCCAGTATTCTACCAATAAATTAAAGTCTGCTACCTACTTTAGCTGTCACTGAGCCTATGTAATCACCCCATTTCATATCCCTACATAGAGTTGCCAAGTTTGAGTTGATACAGTAGTCACAGGATACCACATTTTTCCTTTTATGAAGTGCACAATTTACAGTTTTGAACATTTAAAGCAAGTTGCCAGTCCTTGCACCACTATATTTGAAGTGGTGCCCATAACAGTCACTCCAGATCCAGGAATCCATGATGGAAGAAGAAATGGAACAAGCAGGGGAGCATGAAGAATCCTAACTGCCACTACACACCTGAAATTGAGGTGGTGGAACTACTAGAGTGCAGACCAACACAGACTGTGATACCAAATAAGAACATTCTAACCCATGCCCAAATGATTTTGACTCCAGCAGCAAATTGTGTCCAAGGAGGAGGGAGGGATTTGCTATCCGAGTCTGTGAAAAATATTGCAGCTGGCTCAGTAAGCACTCCAGGTACCCACACAGGAATAAACAACAAAATATCAAACATGGCTCATGCCCACAACTAACAGTGTATGTACAGGTGGCCCTTTAATTGAGCAGTAAGTTTTCGAGATGCAGAATAAAAGCTGCCTGCTCTTATGTTTTTTAGCCTGTGGACTAGAATAGAAATGGGTACACCGATCCACCCACACAGTTCATTGTCCAGCATTGAGCTGTGCAGATCTTTACCCTGCTATACCACAAGCAATTGGAATTCTTTGCTATGTCTGCTGGCAACATATTTGGATTCTCTCCGGATGGACTGCTGATGCTGGTAAAATCATTGGCTTTGCCGTATATAGACTTGCTTACTCTGTTTCTCATTCTCAGAATATGCATTCAAGTGAAGAAATTTTTATCAAATGTGGTTGTCCATACTGTAAATAAGTATTATGGAAAGCTAGAAACAGGTTCTTTGATGAGCGATCAAAAACCTGAATGTATTTAGGTGAGGTGTATTACAAAGAAACAGCTGTGATCTCTGAGATCTTCTCAGTGTGATCGTATAATAGGATGCTTCTGGGTGCTGTGCCTAGTTATTCTTACCATTTTATGAACAATATTTTGAAAACCGACACAGCTGTCTTTGTCAGATTCTCCAAGTTCTGCTTGAACTCCTACCAGAGTGTGAACTATTGTTGGTCTCATGCCGCTATCATTAGCTAAGCTTGATTTCCAACACTTACTATGCTCTTTAATGCCTTTTTGTTTTTCAAAGCTCACACTGATCTCTTGAAATAAAGATGTCAGAAAAACCAATGAAAAAGGGCAGAAATTTAAATTTAAATAACACTTGGTGTCCAGCACTTAATTTGTTAAAAGTCTCAGCAGGTTTCACATCCACTAGAGTTGTAAAACATTGAAACAAATTGTATTTCACAGAATATTAGTGTGAACTCTGAAAAATGAAAGAGCATCACAGGGCATAGTGAGTATCAGAAATCAGACTCGAATATAAATAGCGGCACAAGACCGACAATAGTTCACAGTCTTGTCGGAGTTCACACAGCAAGTAGACATAACAGCAAAATTTGCAGCACCTGAGGGAGATGGATGAGTTGATTGTTGCAATATTGTACATAAAATAGAAACAACTACTTGACAGGACACTCTGAAGTGCAATATTATAGGGACAACTTTTTGTTCTTTTAAGAAAATAAATGTATTGACTATATTTTATGCAACTTAGCAATACACTGCAATATCCACACACACACAAACACAAAAAAACATTTTTGATTACTACTGATAATACATGCTCTTCGACTATCACTACAGTGAAAGAAGTTAATCTACTTGATGCAAACTTGGATATAAATAGTGGCACAAGTCTCTCTACTCACCCCTACCTCTTACCCCACTTCCACTTTCTACATGCTTCCTAAAGTCCTTAAACCCGACCACCCAGGACCCCCACTGAGAGAATCTCTACTCTTGTAGAACAACACCTTCAACCTATTACCCAGAATCTACCCTCTTATATAAAAGATACCAACCATTTCTTCCACTGACTTTCCACAGTTCCTGTCCCTTTACCACATGGTGCCCTGTTATTGACGCCACCTCCCAATGCCCATGGCCTAACTTCTGTTGAATGCTACCTTTTCCATTGCCCAACAGATCCCAAACCAACAACCACCTTCCTAGTCGCCATGACCAACTATATCCTCACCCACAATTACTCCTCCTATGAAGGCATTCTGGGGTATGGCTATGGGCACCTGCATGACACTATCCTATGCCAACCTATTCAAGGGCCGTCTAGAGGAATCCTTCCTAAAAACCCAGAATCCTAAACCCCTCACCTGGTTCAGATTCATTGATGACATCTTTGCAATTAGGATTGAAGGTGTGAACACCCTACCCACATTTCTCCACATCAACTACTTGTTCTCCCTTTGCTTCACCTGGTCCTACTGAACCCGGCAAGCCACCCTCCTAGATGTTGACGTCCACCTCGAAGATGGCTACATCATCACCTTTGTCCATATCAAAACCTACTAACCACCAGCAATACCTCTACTTTGACAGCTGCCACCTGTGCCATACCAAGAAGTCCCTTCCATACAGCCTAGCTACCCGTGGTCATCACATCTGCAGTGACAACCAGTCCCTCTTGAAATATGCAGAGAGTCTCACTGAAGCCTTCACAAACTGTAATTATACTCCCAACCTTGCACAAAAACAAATCTCCCATGCCTTACCTTTTCAGTCTCCCACCACCTCACAAAGTCTCACCGTCTGGCCATAGAGGAGCATTCCCTCTCGTAACTCAGTACCACCCAGGACTGGAGCAACTGAATTACGTTCTCCGCCAGGGTTTCTACTACCTCCCATTGTGCCATGAAATGAGAAATTTCCTGTCCACTATCCTTCCCACAGTGGCATTCCGCCATCCACCGAACCTACACAATAAACTCGTTCATCCCTACACAACTTCTGCTCCCAACCCCTTGCCTCGTGGCTCATAGCCCTATAATAGACCTAGATGCAAGACCTGTCCTATTCATCCTCCCACCACCACCTACTCCTGTCCAGTCACAAACACCACCACTCCCATCAAAGGCAGGGCTTCCTGTGAAACCAGTCATGTGATCTACAAGCTAAGCTGCAACCACTGTGCTGCATTTTTTATGGGCATGACAGCCAACAAGCTGTCTGTCTGCATGAATGGCCACTGACAAAGTATGGCCAAGAAACAAGTGGACTACCCAGTTGCTGAGCATGCTGCCAAACATGACATCCTTCATTTCAATGACTGCTTCACAGCCTGTGCCATATGGATCCTTCCCACCAACACCAGCTTTCCTGAATTGTGCAGGTGGGAACTTTCCCTGCAATATATCCTACATTCCTGTAAGCCTCCTGGCCTCAACCTTCATTAGTCATTGTCCTCACCCATCCAGTTCCTTCCCTGTTCCCATTCCAGCACTATGCAGCCCTCATTCCTCCATTGCACCCAGTCTGTTTACTTCTCTCCTTTTCCACTATCTCCTCCCCACTTCTCCACTGCCCTTCATCTAACCTACTGACTGCACATAGCTGCCCTACCCTCTTTCCACCTCATCCCTGCATGGTCCCCAACAGCACATCACTGTCCGCCACCCCTACCCTGCTATCCCTCCCCCTACCCACACCCACCTTCTCCTTATCTCCACCCAGTAACCACTCCCATCATGCACTGCTGCTGCTGTTTGCAGTGTGGCTTCAGTTGCCTGAGACTGCAGTCATGTGTGTATGAGTTGTGTTTGCGTGAGTGTGTATGTGTGTGTTTATCATCTAATATCTGTGACTGAACATCTCTGCTGTATGGTGAATGGCAACTTTCCTTTTCACAATATTGTTACACTCCATCCTGGATTTTCTATTGTTTAACCTACTTGATGATGTTATTTGTCCAGGAAGATGGGTCCACATCTACACTACTACTCCACAATCTACAGTCAAGTGCTTGGAGGCAGAGGGCTCACAGAACCACTTTCAGACTATTTCTTGACTGTTCCACTCCCAAATAGCATGTCGGAAAAATGAACAACCAGATCTTTCCTTGCAAGCCCTGATTTCTCTTATTTTTTATTACTATGGTCATTTCTCATTATGTAGGTAGGAGGTAACAAAATTTGCACTTGGAAGAGACTGCAATTTTGCAAAACTATCTCACCACAGTGAAAGATGCTTTTGTTTTAGTGATTTCTACCCCATCTGATGTGTCATTCTTTCCCCTATTTCGTATTAATACAAAGTGAAGTGCCCTTCTTCAAACTTTTTTGATGTTGTCTGTAATCCTATCTGGTAAGGTTCCAATACTGCACAGTAATACTCCGGCAGAGGAAGGACAGTCATGGTGTAGCCAGTCTCTTTAGTAGACTAATGGGTGAACTGTCCAACTTTTGGTGAGGACGCAGTGTTGATCAGTCAGTTGTAATAGAATACACAAGACTGACAATGTGTGAAGTATTCTGAGAGCAAATGTCCAAAATGATGAAAGTATGCATGTCTTGTGGGAAAAAAAGTATTAGTGAGCTATAATTGTGAAAACAATTAATTCTCAGTAATCAGAATCATCAATTATCAAAACAATTGCAGGAAAGACTTGCATAGCCAATGTTGTACAAATGATTTCAGAGCTCAATCCCCCTGAGAAACTTTTTTCTGTCATCAGAGACAGATGAAAACTCCTCAGACAGAATTACAGTAGATTTGTCTTAAATTCCAGTCTCTTATCAACAGTAAGGATATGTTAACAAAGGATAGAAGTTTGTCCCTTATGAAGCAATGCTAATACGAAGAGTGTAGTGTGATGTGATGAGTCACTTGAAATGAAAATGACAAATTTTCATTCTCAAACATATGCACACTGTCTTCCCACTTGACTTAATACACAGAATTATCATTGCCTTTATTTCTTCTTTACAAGCAAACATTTTGGTTTTTACCACCAGACGTATTAAGCAAGTCCTTTAATTTAGCATGAGCTGTGTTACTTAAAATTACTTTATGACATTGTTAGAAACTTAGAAAAGCCTTCTTCTGTTACAACTATGTTTTTCTGTGTGGCTGAAGGTTCGTGTCATATAAAACATAATTCTCTGTATGTTTCATTGACAGCTAACAGCCCGCAAAGGTAGAAGGGCTGGCAATGCCAGCTCACCAAAAGAAGACGCAGCTGCTGATGGTACCATAGATAGTCCTGGATCTGCACCAGGTTCTGGACTATCAAGAGGTTCACTGCAGGTATAATAAATAAGTGTCATATCATATATTTATATTATTTATCAGACTTCTGTGTTGGATTTAGTACGTAGTACTATGTTACATTTTAACAAATTTCATGTTAACTCTAATATTTAAGTTACAACATAGGGATGTTTCACTGAAAACTTCTAATGTTACTGAAATAAACAGAGACTGTGGAAACTACCCTGATAACAGTTTTGACTATTTGCAGTGAATTTTGAACTCAAGATTTCATAATTTATGATTAAATCTGTGTTCAAGAAAACACTAAAACACAATCTAATCGGAAATTGCAATCTAATATGAATCACACATGCTGTTTCTTAGCCTCAAAATATGTCTTGAAGTGAAGAAATTTTCCTCAAATGAGGTTGCCTGTACTGTAAACAAATATTACAGAAAGCTAGAAACAACTTATTTCATGAGTGAATAAATAATTTGAATTTATTTACATGAAGTGCACTTATGCCAGCTGTGAGCTCTCAGGTTTCTTGTGTGAGTGATTAATAGTGTACTTCCAGGTGGTGTGCCAAGTTGTTGTTTCCATTTTATGTATAATGTTTCAACAACTGATCCAGCCGTCTTTCTGAGGTGTTGAAGAAGCAATCCGTGTCCTGCCAGCAGAAAAGATGGAGGAAATTAGGTCATAAACATGCAGGATCATCAAAAAACCCCAGCTTCTAAAACTAAATAACGCAGCAGCAGATCGGAGAGTACTTAGAGTGCTAAGAGAAAATGAAAACATAGTAGTCATATCTGCTGAAGATATTCCTACCTGCAGTAATTCTCTTATGTGCTGTTGACTACCACCAGAAGACAAGTACTATGCTAGGGGTTGTAGCCTGTGGAAGCTGGAATAGGACCCAACCCTGAATATGACAAGAAAAACAATAGCTTTGCTTCACGAGTCAGCTCAGCTCTAACCAAGGAAGATACAAAATGGCTGTATCTAAAGGTACCAGCATCTCAGTGCTTTTATGGACTATATTCATAAAAAAAGTGTTCCACTGCATCCTGTAGTGAACGCAATTAATGCTCTCATATATGTAGAAGCCACTTATGTAGCCCCACTTCTGAAATGCATAAAGGGATGCTGCAGTCATAATATGAGGAACTCAACTGAATTTGTGTCCTTACTGAAAGAGATGTAGCTGCAGAAGTGTGATTTGCTGCTGAGCTTCAGTGTAACATCTCTTTTCACAGAAGCACCATTTCAAGACGTCTTGGTATACACTGTGAGGACCAAATGGTGAAGCTGTTTGAACATGTACTCATGACAACCTAATTCAAATGTGGTGGGGAGATCTACAGAAAAGTCGATGGTGTACCTGTGGGCTTGGCATTTGCCACTGAATTGCCAATCTCTATATGGAACATTTGCAGGAGATTGCACTAAAAACTGCATGGCTCAAATCTAAATACTCCCTCTGTTACATGGATGAAACCTTTGTTGCATGGCAACTTGGCAGAGAGTCCTGTACCACCTAAACAGCATCCATCAAGACATACAGTTCATAACAGAGCTAAAATAGAATGGATGTCTTCCATTTTTGAACATTCTAATAAGAAGAAAGGCAGATGGTAACCTAGTAAAAGCAGTCTACAGAAAGAAGACCCACAGAGATTTGTACCTTCTTGCACCAATCTGTCATCATCCAGCACAGCAGTACACTGCTCTAACAACTTTAGTACACAAGGCACATGCCATTTGTGACAAAGACAACCTCCCAGCTGAGCTGCAATGCCGTAGAGGTGTGTGTTTTGCCAAAATGGGTACAGCAGAGCTCTAATTAGACATTCATTGAAGAAAACAAATGATGCAGCCGTCTGTAGAGAAAAGGTGGAGAAAGAGAAAGAAAAACTTGCCTTTATTCCCTGCATTGGGCCTCCCTGAGCAAAAATAGCAAATATTTAGGAAAAAAACAACAAGGCTATCTTTTGACCACCACATAAAATGAAAAGTAAGCTTGGTAAAGGAAAAATTACAACTGCAAATACCTGATGTCTGTAGCATTCCTTGTGAATGTGGACCCCAGTGCATTGGCCAAAGAAAACACTGTATCTTGCAACACTGCATGAAACACATTACGTGCATACATCTGGGGCATAAGATAAATTACCAGTGCCAGAACAAAGCCTCAGTGAGGGACATATGTTCAAAATTTATAAAACAAAAGATTTGTGCTGAGCTAGTGGCTTCTGGGAGATCATCATCAAAAAGTCAATAGAGATAATGACAGTCTCATCAATAGCGGTGAGGGCTACCATGTAAGTTCAGCATGAAACCCTGCACCAGCCCTTAAATGCCAAGAACGTACCCAGTATTTGATGCTTTGTGAGTCTGGGCAAGACTGATTGCACTGAGAGTCAAATGGTGGTCCACACCCTCCCACCATAGGTTGCTGAGGGAAAGGCTAGGAAGAGGTGGCCACTGCTCAGATACATGTGTGTGACACTTTGCCAGAAGATGGAGAGAATGTCATTCGTCAAAACACTGCAGAATTTCAATGCAGCCACCCAGATCGAAGCCCGAGAAGATTTCATCACTGTAAACACTATCTATCTTTCTATACTGTACATAGTCCACACATAAATTATTTTTGCTTCTAGTACTGTGCTTGCCAATTTCACAGTTCATACTATATTCACTCTTATTACTAGCCACAAATACTATTGGGGAGTAAATGTATGAGCATATAGGACTAAGTGGAAGTGTCCTTAGATCCTTGAAGACACTTCTGAATGGTGTCTGGCTACCAACTCTGCACAATATTCTTGTAGCACTCTTTTATAGAATAAAAACTTTTCTGATATTGGTAGCACTACCAAAGAAATGTGCTAGAAACCCTGCCTGTAGATCAATAGAATAAAAGAGTTTTTTTTTTTTTTTTTTTTTTTTTTTTTTTTTTTTTTTTTTTTTTAAAAAGTGTGTAGCAGACAGGACTTAGTTGTTCAGTGCAGCTTCAGTTTATTATTCTTGTGGATCATAGAAACTTAACACGTGGCACTTCATTCAGTGGATATGGATTGATTTCTGCTTATGTCACCTGTAAGCAATTTTTATTTACATGGAATTCTATAATATGAGTATTTGTAAGGTTAAGGGATAAGCTGTTTCATATCAATTAATTTTAAATCTCTTTTATTTACCTGAATATCTCTGGCATGGATATGATGGACCATGTATCTTAGTGCTTCTAACCTCAGCAAACATCACAGTTTTTGATGAGTCTTTTGACCTCTGTAATAATGGTGGGTCCTATCCTCCTGGAGTCTGAGTCACCTGCCCTCTCTTTTTAACCTTCTCCAATGTGTTCCTCTCTTCCCCGATGAAGAACTATTAGTTTTGAAAGATAGAATAGTGAAGTGTTTTTCTTGGTAGCTGCTGTCTCATTCCTTGTAGCAGAGTCAGAACACATCATGAGATCTATCACCTGAAATAACGTCTGACATATTTACCTTCTTATTTTAATCTGGTCACAGTAGCTATTCTCTTGAAGTAGAGGTCCTGCTAATCAGAGCCTCTGAAATCTTGTGTGTAGCTGAGGAAAGGCTTGACTTTTTCATGTTCTGCAGCTGTTGTTGGAGCAAAAGAGGACAACTTCTACTCATACCACAAAGAAGCATGTCCACTACTTTCCTTTTACAAACAAATATTTCCTTGATGGGTGTAAGATCATTAGAGTGACTAGTGAATTTGAGTAGAACCCAACTTTACATACAACATATGCCTCAAAGGCTCCACATGACAATCAAGATTACAGTAGACTTCATTTGTCACAAAACCATACTTTCTTTTGTTTTCTTTCATTCTTGGAGAGAGTGTTGCTCTCTGATAGTTACGCCACTGCCAATTCCTGATGCCAAAACATAAAAGACTATGCCCACAGCAGGTGAAGCTGTTTATTTGTCATCACATCTTGCCGTTTTTTATATTCCATATCTCTCGTTAATGTCTGCACGTATGAAAACAACCACATATGCACAGTATGAGGCATATGTTCCATGACTTAGTCCCTACTTAATGCTATTCTGTCACAATCATCTTTCCTTGTACTACTCAAAGAGTGTGAAATGTCATTTGCCTAAACGACATGTGACACTTCAGTAGTGCACGTACTTTTGTATGGGTCTGTCACCAGAACTGACAGTTCTGTAGAATATAATTATATCACATTATTTTAAAGGCCCTACTAAATTATTTCTGTATCTCAACGGAAAATGGAAATGAGCGTTTGGCGTCATTGGCTGGGAGGCCCCGTGCAGGTCAGGTCTGGCTGCCTTGGTGCAGGCCTCATTACATTTGACGCCATTGGGCAACCTGTGCGCCAGATGGGGATGAAATGATGATGAAGACAGCACAACACCCAGTCCCTGAGCAGAGAAAATCCCCAACCCAGTCGGGAATCGAACCCGGGCCCGTAGGACGTCAATCCGTCACGCTGACCACTCAGCTATTTGGGCGGACTGTAGTTCAATAATGGGAGAGGACCAAGAATCCAACCTTGTGCAACACTATATTATATATTTCCACATGCCAAATATACCTTTATTCCTGTCATCTCATTTGTTTATGTGACACACTGTTTTCTGTTGCTGATCTATGTTTCTTCTTACTCAGTGGGATTTTTTTTAATGCCGTAACTTTCTAGCTTCCCTGGTAGAATTTTATAATCTGTTTAATTGAAGGCCTTAACAAGCTCACATAAAAAGTGACAGGCTTGTTTTTCTTCTGTAGTTCACAAATGAGTTCCTCAGGTCAGATATTGCTTTATCAATAGGGAAGCCTTTGTTGTTGTTGTTGTTGTGGTCTTCAGTACTGAGACTGGTTTGATGCAGTTCTCCATGCTACTCTATCCTGTGCAAGCTTCTTCATCTCCCAATACGTACTGCAGCCTACATCCTTCTGAATCTATTTAGTGTATTCATCTCTCGGTCTCCCTCTACGATTTTTACCCTCCACGCTGCCCTCCAATACTAAATTGGTGATCCCTTGATGCCTCAGAACATGTCCTACCAACCGATCCCTTCTTCTTGTCAAGTTGTGCCACAAACTCCTCTTCTCCCCAATCCTATTCAATACTTCCTCATTAGTTAAGTGGTCTACCCATGTAATCTTCAGCATTCTTCTCTAGCACCACATTTCAAAGGCTTCTGTTCTCTTCTTGTCCGAAGTATTTGTCATCCATGTTTCACTTCCATACATGGCTATACTCCATACAAATACTTTCAGAAAGGACTTCCTGACACTTAAATCTATACTCAATGCTAACAAATTTCTCTTCTTCAGAAACACTTTCCTTGCCATTGCCAGTCTACATTTTATATCCTCTCTAGGAGGAGGAGGAGATTAGTGTTTAACGTCCCGTCGACAACGAGGTCATTAGAGACGGAGCGCAAGCTCGGGTGAGGGAAGGAGGGGGAAGGAAATCGGCTGTGCCCTTTCAAAGGAACCATCCCGGCATTTGGCGGAAGCGATTTAGGGAAATCACGGAAAACCTAAATCAGGATGGCCGGAGACGGGATTGAACCGTCGTCCTCCCGAATGCGAGTCCAGTGTGCTAACCACTGCGCCACCTCGCTCGGTCTATCCTCTCTACTTTGACCATCATCAGTTACTTTGCTCCCCAAATAGCAAAACTCCTTTACTACTTTAAGTGTCTCATTTCCTAATCTAATTCCCTCAGCATCACCCGACTTAATTCGACTACATTCCATTATCCTCATTTTGCTTTTGTTGATTTTCATCTTGTATCCTCCCCTCAAGACACTGTCCATTCCGTTCAATTGCTCTTCCAAATCTTTTGCTGTCTCTGACAGAATTACAATGTCATCAGCAAACCTTAAAGTTTTTATTTCTTCTCCATGGATTTTAATACCTACTCCGAATTTTTCTTGTGTTTCCTTTACTGCTTGCTCAATATACAGATTGAATAACATAGGGGAGAGGCTACAACCCTGTCTCACTCCCTTCCCAACCACTGCTTCCCCTTCATGTCCCTCGACTCTTATAACTCCCATCTCGTTTCTGTACAAATTGTAAATAGCCTTTCGCTCCCTGTATTTTACCCCTGCCACCTTTAGAATTTGAAAGAGATTATTCCAGTCAACATTGTCAAAAGCTTTCTCCAAGTCTACAAATTCTAGAAATGTAGGTTTGCGTTTTCTTAATCTAACTTCTAAGATAAGTCGTAGGGTCAGTATTGCCTCACGTGTTCCCATATTTCTATGGAATCCAAACCGATCTTCCCCAAGGTTGGCTTCTACCAGTTTTTCCATTCATCTGTACAGAATTCGCGTTAGTATTTTGCAGCCATGACTTATTAAACTGACAGTCCAGTAATTTTCACATCTGTCAACGCCTGCTTTCTTTGGGATTGGAATTATTATATTCTTCTTGAAGTCTGAGGGTATTTCACATGTCTCGTACATTTTGCTCACCAGATGTTAGAGTTTTGTCAGGACTGGCTCTCCCAAGGCTGTCAGTAGTTCTAATGGAATGTTGTCTACTCTCGGGGCCTTGTTTCGACTTAGGTCTTTCAGTGCTCTATCAAATTCTTCACGCAGTATCATATCTCTCATTTCATCTTCATCTACATGCTCTTCCATTTCCATAATATTATCCTCAAGAACATCACCCTTGTATAGTCCCTCTATACACTCCTTCCACCTTTCTGCTTTCCCTTCTTTGCTTAGAACTGGGTTTCCATCTGAGCCCTTGATATTCATACAAGTGGTTCTCTTTTCTCCAAAGGTCTCTTCAATTTTCCTGTAGGCAGTATCTATCTTACCCCTAGTGAGGTAAGCCTCTACATCCTTACATTTGCCCTCTAGCCATGCCTGCTTAGCCATTTTGCACTTCCTGTCAATCTCATTTTTGAGACATTTGTATTCCTTTTTGCCTGTTTCATTTACTGCATTTTTATATTTTCTCCTTTCATCAATTAAATTCAGTATTTCTTCTGTCACCCAAGGATTTCTACTAGCCCTCGTCTTTTTACCTACTTGATCCTCTGCTGCCTTCACCACTTCATCCCTCAAAGCTATCCATTCTTCTTCTACTGTATTTCTTTCCCTCATTCTTGTCAATTGTTCCTTTATGCTCTTCCTGAAACTCTGTACAACCTCTGGTTCTTTCAGTTTATCCAGGTCCCATCTCCTTAAATTCCCACCTTTTTGCAGTTTCTTCAGTTTTAATATACAGTTCATAACCAATAGATTGTGGTCAGAGTCCACATCTGCCCCTGGAAATGTCTTACAATTTAAAACCTGGTTCCTAAATCTCTGTCTTACCATTATATAATCTATCTGATACCTTCTAGTATCTCGAAAGTTCTTCCATGTATACAACCTTCTTTCATGATTCTTGAACCAAGTGTTAGCTATGATTAAGTTATGCTCTGCGCAAAATTCTACCAGGCGACTTCCTCTTTCATTTCTTAGCCCCAGTCCATATTCACCTACTATGTGTCCTTCTCTCCCTTTTCCTACTCTCAAATTCCAATCACCCATGACTATTAAATTTTCGTCTCCCTTCACTGCCTGAATAATTTCTTTTATCTCGTCATACATTTCATCAATTTCTTCGTCATCTGCAGAGCTAGTTGGCATAGAAACTTGTACTACTGTTGTAGGTGTGGGCTTCGTGCCTATCTTGGCCACAATAATGCGTTCACTATGTTGTTTGTAGTAGCTTACCCGAACTCCTATTTTTTTATTCCTTTTTAAACCTACTCCTGCACTACCCCTATTTGATTTTGTATTTATAACCCTGTATTCACCTGACCAAAAGTCTTGTTCCTCCTGCCACTGAACTTCGCTAATTCCCACTGTATCTAACTTTAACCTATCCATTTCCATTTTTAAATTTTCTAATCTACCTGTCCGATTAAGGGATCTGACATTCCACGCTCCGATCCGTAGAACGCCAGTTTTCTTTCTCCTGATAACAACGTCCTCCTGAGTAGTCCCCACCCGGAGATCCGAATGGGGGACTATTTTACCTCCGGAATATTTTACCCAAGAGAATGCCATCATAATTTATCCATACAGTAAAGCTGCATCCCCTCGGGAAAAATTACGGCCGTAGTTTCCCCTTGCTTTCAGCCGTTCGCAGTACCAGCACAGCAAGGCCGTTTTGGTTAATGTTACAAGTCCAGATCAGTCAATCATCCAGACTGTTGCCCCTGCAACTACTGAAAAGGCTGCTGCCCCTCTTCAGGAACCATAAGTTTGTCTGGCCTCTCAACAGATACCCCTCCGTTATGGTTGCACGTACGGTACGGCTATCTGTGTCGCTGAGGCACGCAAGCCTCCCCACCAACGGCAAGGTCTATGCTTCATGCCTTTATGTAAGCCAAACTGAGCTTTTGTGTAAGGTTATTCTCAGAAAGAGAGTTCAGTAATCTGTCATTAGCAAAAATACACAGACTGTGCTTACTGCCTGAGCAAAACACACTGACCATATTGTAAGTATATGATTCTGCCTCAGGTCACACAAGTGATATCATTATGTGTTTTTACTTAAAACCAAATCATCATCAGATAATCTGTTTAAAAGGGGAGGAAAGGGGGATAGTAAAATATTAAAAACTGACTTACAAATCAAATTAGCTTCATGCACAATCATGTATACCTGAATACATTACATAGAGACCTGGAAAGATGCTCACAGTGTATCTCTGGGTCTTCTACAGCTGCAGATGCACAAAAACTAAATTTGAAATATCTATTACATCCACAGCTGCTTTTTATCTCTATTATTTGACTAAGACTTCAAAAGTTACTGCTGTTGCTAGTTTGATCCTGACCTCTATTTCAATCAAGTGATGCGACACATATAGATTCTTTAAATGGCCTACACATATAAATAAATATTTTCCATTTTGTGCCATCCCCATACGGCAAAGATATCATAGGGATGTATGCTTATATCTGAATAAGTTGCAGAAAACTGAAAGCTATACTATCAGGCCTTTTTTCTGTACCTCAATTGTTTTCTTCACTGATCTTGAAGGTCATTGGTCTTTTGAGCTGGTGCGATAAAGACATATGTACTTACGCTCTCTCAAAATTGTACTAATTAAAAGTTAAAATATGTGGAAGTCGCAAGTTTTCATTCTCGTATCAAGACATGTCCTAATTGCCACTTCCTGATGCGACAAGGACTGCATTTTTAAATAGACCTTTTTGGAGAAGAAATCAACATGAAGAAATTAATCTTCAACCAGTGTTCCAGCCAACTGCCACAATGTTTTTTAACCCACACAAATCCATACCTGTATGTGTTTCTGGACTTACAATTTCTGGTATGGCTAAACTTGCATTAGCATTTAACTATGTCAGCTCTGTACAATTCACTTTATCTCTCTCCCTAACCAATATACAGGGTATAAATTTTAAGTTGACAAACCGGAATAACTCAAAAAATAAGCTTCACATGAAAAAAATGTGTAGAATCCAAAGTTGATTATTTTCGAGAGGGAGATCTGTTGGTGCTAAAATTAACCCGCCTGAAAAGGAACGATTGGTTTCGTTTTATTGTTGATTAGTTGCAAATACTTGCAAATAAATAAATTTTGGGGTGCTTGTTTCCAGTGAGTCCCCTCACCTCTCAAAAGTCTGCTTGTTGTCCATAAATCCCTTTCATCTCACCATTTTATGAAATCAAATGTTGAAAGTGATGACCTGGAGGCAACTTTAAAATTTTAAATGGGAGCCCCCATTTTTTATTGCAAAATCAGATTCTACACAAAAAAACTACATACATTTTGTCTTAAACATTTGTTTTGGATCTTGTTAGTTGGTGCTATGAATAAAAAATACTTCTTACTTCATAAATTTTGATTTGCTAAAACTAAAACTCTCCCTCTTTCTCCATAGGGTGGGGTTTGAGAGAGAGGAATTAGAGTTTCACAAATGTTGACCCACATATTAATTTTTTCTGCAGATTCTGATAAGTTTTGTTTGTTTTGTGGTCATGAGGCGACACAACTTTTAATTATCAAACAAAACATCTTACTAGCTAACTAACTAACCAAACATCCTACTTACTAATGAGTGAACCCATTAGCTAACAGAGTACACAAAGTAAAAGACTAACTGATGAAAAGACTAACACACTCACTAACTAAAGATGAACGTATTCCCATTTAAGATTTGGTGGTCCTGAAAAGGAACGATTGGTTTCGTTTTATTGTTGATTAGTTGCAAATACTAGCAAATAAATGAATTTTGGGGTGCTTGTTTCCAGTAAGTCCCCTCACCTCTCAAAGGTCTGCTTGTTGTCCATAAATCCCTTTCATCTCACCATTTTATGAAATCAAATGTTGAAAGTGATGACCTCCAACTTCATTGCATTTATTGAGTCGTGCTGTAAATCACTGCACACTTCTTGATAACATGTCTGGTGTAATTGCAGCACAAGCATCTGCTATTCTTTGCATCATGTTTTTGCGAGTGGTAGGCATTTCCTGATAAACGATATCTTTTAGATAACCCTATAAGAAAAAATCTGGTGAGGTAAGGTCAAGCGATCTGGCTGGCCAGTTCACAGGACCTGCCCTGCTGATCCAGCTACCGTGGTAAAGTTGATCTAGTACATCACACGCTACTGATGAATAATGCGCTGGACAACAATAATGTTGAAACCACATGTTTTGTCGAAGTTCGATGCTCAGGTCTTCAAGTAGATCTGGCAGTTTGTTTTCAAGTAGGTTTCGATATTTGTTGCTGTTCAAATTACTGTCGATAAAATATGGACCATCAGTTTATCACCAATTTATTTGAATTACAGTGCCCACTACCAAGATTCAAAACAAATGTTTAAGACAAAATGTATGTAGTTTTTTTTTATGTAGAATCTGATTCTGCAATAAAAAATGGGAGTTTAAAATTTTAAAGTTGCCTCCTGCTCCACCCCCAGGGGACTAGGGTGGAGGGCTAATTTTAGCACCAGCACATGTCCCTCTCGAAAATAATCAACTTTGGATTCTACACATTTTTTCATGTGAAGCTTATTTTATGAGTTATTCTGGTTTGTCAACTTAAAATTTACTCCCTATATATTGGTTAGGGAGAGAGATAAAGTGAATTGTTCAGAGCTGACAAAGTTATGCTAATGCAAGTTTAGCCATGCCAGAAATTGTAAGTCCAGAAACACACACCGGTATGGATGTGTGTGGGTTAAAAAACATTGTGGCAATTCTGGAACACTGATTGAAGATTAATTTCTTCATGTTGATTTCTTCTCCGAAAAGGTCTATTTAAAACTTCAGTCCTTGTCGCATCAGGATGTGGCAATTAGGATGTATCCTATTTGCCAGGAGTTGTGGGTTCCTTCTCCTGGGATGCTATATTGGATATAAAATGCAGTTGCATCTGTTTTAGTTTATTTCATTTAGATGTGATGGTGAATGCTGAAGTACTATTGTGAGGTGTTCTCCACATTATTCATAGTGGCAACTGTACCTCCAGTAATGTGACTAAAGTGATCTGTATAATTCATAATGGACATCAATTGTGATGGTGATGTTCATTGAAATCCCTCTGCTCATGGACACTTCTGTATACATTTTTGGAACTCAGGAAGATCGTTGTTTTATTTCAGTATCGTGGTTGCCAATAACTCTTACAGATTAAGCCCTTGCATGAACCACTGATTCAGGCCGAACAGTTCAAATGAAAAGCTAACTTTGATACCTCTGTATACTTCTTGCCTCGCGGTGAACTCACAGAGCTACCTTATGTTAGTTTCTACAATTACTCATTAGTGGTACAACAATGGTAACTATATTTCACTAACCTAAGATACTGAGTTTTAGAAAGTAAGTGCATTGTTTTGGGCCACCATGTGTGGTACCCTCCTTGCATTTATTTCTTTGCTCAATACATGGTTATTCTCTAGTTGGTGAAAAAGCAAATGCCTTTGCAACAATTTCAATAATAAAATAATAAAATAATAAAAATTGACAGGGTCAATTGTATCCACCACTAGCAGCAGTGTTTCTCATTATTGTTATCTCATTTAATTTTTAAGCCAATGTTATTGACTTTTGTACAGTTTTTTGGGCAATTTTTGGCAATTTCTGATTTCTAGAGCAATAGCACAACTTAAATTTTACATTAAAGCTGCTTAAACACTTACAGAAAATTTTGAAATTTTTTAGAAAGTTTACAAAAATAATGTTTTACACTAACTTCTTTGCTCTGAAATGATTGTCAACCAGTTGATGATGACACTTAATCTGGAGTCCCTTGCGTCTGAACTAGTGACTATGTGATCTCAATTGGAGAGCTGAAGGTGCATCAGCTTGCAGCAAAATTTGCTGCTTGTTTGATGTTTAAAGGACAGTGAATGTTTACAATGAACTTGTTGTTGGATCGAATGGCCTAGTGCTGTTATTATGCTAGTATATAGGGGGAAAAAAAGGAGGAGGAGGAAGTTGTTTAAGGAAATCCATAAAAAGAGAGCATAGCTGTGGTAAGATACTTCATGGTTCCTGCATCATGACTAAACACCAACTCCTTTATATTTTTTTCGGTGTGTTGTTCTTTTATCAGTGCCCAGTATTTCTTTATTCTTTCTAGTCTTCTTGTCCCCCTCCTCTTCTGAGATAATGTGTGTTGGTTTTTGTATAGATTTGTCTTGGAACCTTATATTTTTATCTTTAGTTATTAATTTAGCTGTTCAACTGATTAGTGATTTTTCTGAAATCTTTAATTCTAATAGGTCTTTCTCAATTTCCTTAAACCAGTTGGGTTTCATTTTGCTGTTACAGAAAAAGTCAAAGATTTGTTTGGCTAATCTGTTAGGAGTTCATTCTGGGAAGATGCCCATAAAAATTTAACCTCCTTTTCATGTTGTATCTGAAAGTTTTTCGATTTTGTTGCAGCAAGTTTCTATTTGATGTAAACTATCTTATTATCTTGGAATTTTAGTCCTATGATTTTCTTCAAAATTTTTCTTTCCTTTATTTCAAGTTACTCATTTGGCCTTTGAAGTTCATGTTTAATGTTTCTGTTGCATACAATGCTTCTGGCTTAATCTCTATCTTCTAATGTGTAGTTTTGGACTCCCTATGAAGGAGATTTTTTGTTGTATGTGTCTTTTGCTAGTTGGAAGGCCAGTTCAAGTTTATTTTTTGTGGATTTCCTTAGCATTCCAACTAATCCATTCTCTGAGATATTTAAATTCTTTTACTATTTCAGTCTTTTGTTCTTGGGCTTTGAGGTGTGTGCGTGAGTTCATGATGTTTGTCACGATCTTACTTTTTTTAGAAGGAGATGTGAAGACTTGTTTTAGCCATTTGTTTCTTTATTTCAAGGATTTGCTCCTGTGCTTCTTCCATTGTTTTGGCAAACAGGGCCATATCATCTGCAAAGGCTGTGCAATTTACTTTAAGGTTCTTCTTTTTGCAACCCAATCTTATACCACTCTTTATATTTGTGTTCCATTCTCTGACTACTTCCTCAAGCACAAAACTGAACAGCAATGGTGGGGGCCCACCCCCTGTTGTACTTCCATTTTATTTTTGAGGGTTCTGGTAGTTCACTCATGAATTTAACTTTTGAAAATGTATTTGTAAGGGTCACTTTTATGATATTAGTTGTTTTCTTATCCATACCCATTTCTTCCAGGACTGCTAATAGAGATTCTCTTACAATCAAATAGTATGCTTTTTTTAAATCAATGAAGGAGATTACGTATGTCTTTGCCCTTGGTTTTTTTGGTATGTCATAATGTTTTTGAGGTTTGTAACAATATTAGAGAAGGATAGTTACTACTCACCATATAGCAGAGATGTTGAGTCGTGAGAGGCACAACAAAAAGATTCACATAATTATAGGTTTCAGCCATTAAGGCCTTTGCCAACAAAAGACACACATATACACACGTACACACACACTCACCCAAATGCAACTTGCACACACGTCTGCAGTGTGGTTTCAGTTGTCTGAGACTGCAGACATGTGTGCAAGTTGTGTTTACGTCAGTGTGTGTGTATGTGTGTCTATTGTTTTCAAAGACCTTAATGGCTGAAAGCTATAATTGTGTGAATCTTTTTGTTGTGCCTATCCCGACTCAGCATCTCCGTTATATGGTGAGTAGCAACTTTCCTTCTGTAATATTGTTATATTCCATCCTGGATTTTCCATTGTTTGTTTTTGAGATTTAGTATTTGTTCCAGGCATGACCTAACCTTTCTAAAATCTCTCTGGTATTCCCCAATTTGTGGGTACAATTGCGGCTCTGTCCTGTTCAGAATGACTTTAGAAAGAAACTTGTATGATATATCAAGCAGTGATATTCCTCTATAATTGTTGGAGTCTGTCTTGAAGCCTTTTTTGTGGATAGGATGGATGAGAGCTAGTCTCCATTCTGTGGGAATCCCATCCTCTTTCCAGATTTGATCAAAAACACATTGCAGTGATGTAATTGCATTTTTTCAGCTTGTTTCCATAGTTTGGCCACTGTTTGGTTTTCTCCATTCACTTTGTTGTTTTTCAGTTCTGAAATTGCCTTTTGTAGTTCGTCAGTCATTGGTGGTTCTGAATCTGACTTTTCACTGTAATTTGGGATGGATTCAAATTTTTCAAGGATGAGTTCACAATTCAGGAGCTTCTCAATGTGGCCTGCTAATATCTTGAAATTTTCTGTCTTATTGTGAGTGATGGGCCTATTTACATCTTGAAATTGGAGGGTGGGAGCTTTGTATCTTGATAACATTTGTTTCAAGATACTGTTAAAGGTTCTTGTGCTGTTTTTAGTAAATTCATCATCAATTTGGTGAAGAGTTTTGTTTTCATGAGTCTTCTTAATCCTTTTTATACTTTTATCTACCAGTTTTCGAACTCTAATGAAATTTAATCTGCTTTCTTCCGTTTTCTATGATTGCCAATTTTGCCATGCCTGTTTTCTAGTTTTAATTAGGGCATCACATTCTAGTGACCACCAGGTGTGCTTTTTTCCTTCTTATGTTGGGTGCTATCCTTTTGGCCATAGTAATGTAGTTTTCCTTGATATTCTCCAAAATTTGGGTCTGAATCATTCCAGTTGCTTTTGTAAATTCACCTGATTTTAATATTTTTTCGGTATTGTACTTTCAACCCTTGATCTGTTTCATGTCTCTCTTTTTTTTTTTTTTTTTTTTTTTTTTTCCCTGTTTGGGATGACTGTGAATTTCATTTTGGAGAGGTAATGGTCTGAATCCAAGTTTGTATCCTTGAGTACCCTAACATTCCTGATTTCTTTGCACAAAATTTTCTTGATTGTCTCATGATCAAGTTGAAATTCCCCTAGGTTGGAATTTGGGGATGTCCATGTCTTTAGTTTTCATGGTAGTTTTTTGAAAGCTGTAGATTTAAGAATTAGGTGGCGTGCTTGGCAAAGTTCTATTAGCCTAGTGCCATTTCTGATTGTTTTTCTGTGGGCAGGATAACCTCCAACAATTTTCGTGTATCTTTTTTCTTTACCAATCTGTGCGTTAAAGTCTACAAGATGAGTGAATGACATTTCTTATTAGAGAAATATAGTTATTGTTTGTTCAGATGTTGTACGTAAATAAATGGAAAGCCAAGAATAAGAGTATGACGAGCCACTTTGTCCATAACCATATCACTGCAGAACATGCATGGAACCACATATATGTTGCAACGTCAAGAACAGAATATTTGTTGAAAAGCAAATCTCTTTTATCTCTATAATATTCTGGAAAATATGTCATCTGATTCATTAGGGGAAAATAGACTTTATTTATCTATGTATTGGAAAATGGCTTAAAAAGCTGTTCAAGAATATCCCTGTGACTATGTTAAAAAGAAAGAGCTGTATTTTGTATTTTTAAAAATACCTCTTCACAGACCTATTTTTTTTTATTTTTTTATTTATATAATCTCCCATTAGAATGTATTAACAACATTCGTAATTATCTTGTGCTGATCAAAAGAACCCAACAAGTAGTGTAGCAAATTCTAGCTAATTTATCCACCCACTGAAACTGGGTAAGTATCTCAGAGTATCTTGTATAAATCCAGAACTAAATGCTTCTCACCTTACAACAACCTAGTGTAAGAATATTGCACAATCTGAAGTCACAAGTCGATTCCATCATGCATCAATTTCTTTAATCACTCAGAAATACTACTTAAATGATATCACTGACAGGTAATTAATTCAGAGAGCATAATACTTCAGATTATCAACTACTGTACTTACAAACATTAATAATGCCATTTGTGTGCATTAAGAGCAGTGGTTACACACTGCAGCAAGCACTGGCCTTTTTCTCTGGAAATGTTATTGATTGACTCAACAGTTCTCAACTTACTACCATTATCTGGTAAATGTAGTTTTGTGTGTGTGTGTGTGTGTGTGTGTGTGTGTGTGTGTGTGTGTATGTGCGCACGCACTCGCACGTGTTTTGCACATGTGCATGTGCACACGTGCACATGAACACATGAAAGAGAGAGAGATTTTTGTAGAGGGGGGGAGGGGTGCTATTTGTGGCAAGTTATCCTTTTTTCCCTTACTCTTATTAGAAACATAAAGATTCAGTTCATGTTACAGTAGATCATAGTGCTCTGTTGTCTGTTTATACAAATGGTGACATTTCTTGATAGGAAATAAAGACCGTAGTAGCTATCTTAGCTGTAAATAAAACTCAAGATTACTTGCTTCACGTGTAATTTACTATGCTAGAATGTTGTTCCATCAAATAAATGAAAAATAACATTTTGAAAATATAATGTAATACATAGACACTTTCATAATCTGCTATAAGCAATAATATGCCAAAAGTACACAAGACTAAATCTCTGCGATAATTGGAGTTAAAGTTAAAGGGCACCTTTTTTTATCAGAGCAGGACAGGATCACAATATATGCAGCAGTTTCCAGAAAAATAAAATTTCTTTGTTTCATCAGAACATTAAAGGGTTGAAAAACAAAATAGATGAGCTTCTTGGCTGCCTAGGAAATGTGGGAAATTCTAAATTAATAGATATTCTGTGCCTCTCTGAATACAACATAACCATAGCAATGGAGATGTTAAATGTCTGGGGTCAGAGGCTAGCATTATTTTCATGTGAATTTAACATGAAAAAAGAAGGAGTTCCAACATACATACAAGTAGACGTAATGTCAGAATGTTGAAGCAAACAGTTTGTGTGTCAGTCTGAATCTAAACACATGTGCTTGTGAGTTGCTACTGCAGAATATTTCTCTGGTAATTGTAATAGTCTACATATTCACTCTACGAAACTTTCAGCTATTTATGAGAAATGTGGATGCATTATTGAGCTGCCTGCCAGACAAAAAGAAAAAGTTAGTAGTTTGTGGAGATTTCAAAATAGATTTCTTCAAAGATATGGACAGTAAAAATGAATGAGACTCATTATTTGGGTGTTTTACTCTAATTTCAGTAGTCAGTTTTCCAGCTCTTGTTCAGAAAGACGCTGATTGATAACATTTTTATGGACAGTGCTGAGGCTGAAACAATTAATGTGTACCCAACTGATAATGGACTCTCTAATGATGATGCACAGCTAATGGAAATAAACAGTATGGCATCTTACAGACCTGAAGCAAGTTCATACAAAGCTGTGAGGCTTGTTAATAAGAACGGTATATGATGTTTTAAGCATAAGTTAAAAGATGTGGTGTGGGTTGAGGTATATATACACTCCTGGAAATGGAAAAAAGAACACATTGACACCGGTGTGTCAGACCCACCATACTTGCTCCGGACACTGCGAGAGGGCTGTACAAGCAATGATCACACGCACGGCACAGCGGACACACCAGGAACCGCGTTGTTGGCCGTCGAATGGCGCTAGCTGCGCAGCATTTGTGCACCGCCGCCGTCAGTGTCAGCCAGTTTGCCGTGGCATACGGAGCTCCATCGCAGTCTTTAATACTGGTAGCATGCCGCGACAGCGTGGACGTGAACCGTATGTGCAGTTGACGGACTTTGAGCGAGGGCGTATAGTGGGCATGCGGGAGGCCGGGTGGACGTACCGCCGAATTGCTCAACACGTGGGGCGTGAGGTCTCCACAGTACATCGATGTTTTCGCCAGTGGTCGGCGGAAGGTGCACGTGCCCGTCGACCTGGGACCGGACCGCAGCGACGCATGGATGCACGCGAAGACCGTAGGATCCTACGCAGTGCCGTAGGGGACCGCACCGCCACTTCCCAGCAAATTAGGGACACTGTTGCTCCTGGGGTATCGGCGAGGACCATTCGCAACCGTCTCCATGAAGCTGGGCTACGGTCCCGCACACCATTAGGCCGTCTTCCGCTCATGCCCCAACATCGTGCAGCCCGCCTCCAGTGGTGTCGCGACAGGCGTGAATGGAGGGACGAATGGAGACGTGTCGTCTTCAGTGATGAGAGTCGCTTCTGCCTTGGTGCCAATGATGGTCGTATGCGTGTTTGGCGCCGTGCAGGTGAGCACCACAATCAGGACTGCATAAGACCGAGGCACACAGGGCCAACACCCGGCATCATGGTGTGGGGAGCGATCTCCTACACTGGCCGTACACCACTGGTGATCGTCGAGGGGACACTGAATAGTGCACGGTACATCCAAACCGTCATCGAACCCATCGTTCTACCATTCCTAGACCGGCAAGGGAACTTGCTGTTCCAACAGGACAATGCACGTCCGCATGTATCCCGTGCCACCCAACGTGCTCTAGAAGGTGTAAGTCAACTACCCTGGCCAGCAAGATCTCCGGATCTGTCCCCCATTGAGCATGTTTGGGACTGGATGAAGCGTCGTCTCACGCGGTCTGCACGTCCAGCACGAACGCTGGTCCAACTGAGGCGCCAGGTGGAAATGGCATGGCAAGCCGTTCCACAGGACTACATCCAGCATCTCTACGATCGTCTCCATGGGAGAATAGCAGCCTGCATTGCTGCGAAAGGTGGATATAGACTCTACTAGTGCCGACATTGTGCATGCTCTGTTGCCTGTGTCTATGTGCCTGTGGTTCTGTCAGTGTGATCATGTGATGTATCTGACCCCAGGAATGTGTCAATAAAGTTTCCCCTTCCTGGGACAATGAATTCACGGTGTTCTTATTTCAATTTCCAGGAGTGTAGAAAGAAATGCTAATCTTAAATTTAATTTACTCCATAGGAAATATGTGTCAGGTTTTGAAATTTGCTTTCCTAAAAAGTTATCCAGAAGTTTCATTCAGAAACAAGTCAGCCAAGGATAACTAAGGGAATTAAAATCTCTTATAAGAGAAAAAGAGAAATCTACATAAAGGACAGAGTAAATCAAGATCTGACATTACGTGCACACTACAGAAAATACTGTAGTATTTTAAGGAAATTCATTAAAATGTCCAGAGCTATGCCCATCCTGACAAAAATAAACGTGAGATCTGTACAAAAAATTTCATATATGTCTGTTAGTTATATTGTTCACAACTGTATTGAGTAGTAGACTATGTTGCACAGTTTGCGAGTTTCAAGACAGCAGAGTTAGAGGAACAACGCATCTGCATTAAATTTTGCACAAAACTCCAGAAAACCATTGCAGAGACACACTAAATGATTCAGGATGCCTAATGTGATGAGTGCATAAGCCATTCTCAGTGTTATGAATGGTTCACTTGGCTTAAAAAAGAGTGGATGGAAGTTAAAGATGACCCTTGTCCATGTGCCCTTCAATGTCTACTAACACGACGCTCATATCAGGAATGTCAATGAAACTGACAAACAATCAAAGACTGACTGTCTGAGAGATTGCAGCAGAATGTAACCTTTCAGTTGGATCATGTCACGAAATGCTGACACAGCATCTTGGAATGCATCATGTTGCCACCAAGTTCATCACACATCTCGTGAGTCAAGATCAGACAGACTTTCACCTTGCAATCTGTGAAGAGCTTTTGGATTGTGCAAATGAGGATGAGGTGTTCCTTAAGATAATCATAACTGGTGATGAGACATGGGTGTGTGGTTATGATGCTGAGACCAAGGTTCAGTCTTCATAATGGATCAGGAAAGGTTCTCCAAGACCATAAAAAGCTCATCAGGTCACATCAAATGTCAAAGCCATGCTGATAGTTTTCTTTGATTTTGAAGGACTACTGTATTTACTCGAATCTAAGCCACATTTTTTTTCCAATTTTTGTAATCCAAAAAAACCGCCTGCGACTTAGAATCGAGTTCAAAGTAAGCGGAAGTTCTGAAGAATGTTAGTAGGTGCCGCCACAACTAACCTCTGCCGTAGAAAATATGTAGTGCTACACAGGCATGCTTTGCATGCATAAAGATAAATACTGGTGCCAAAACCTCTGCGTCAGTAAAAAAAATTTAAAAAAAAGTGGAAGACGAGCTTTTTTCTCCGCCCCGAGTTTCGACCACTGCATTTTCATACATTATCCAACAAAGTAAATACAAATTCCGTATTGTTAATCTTCGAGTGTAGCAGCATTTCAATGCACTACGAAAATCCGACTGGCAAGACTGTTTGGGATGTTTGTCAATATGGCCAACTTTACATTCTGAATTTTTTGCTCCCTGTGAGAAGAGATGGTTGCTAATAGGAACTTTATGAATTGTGAATCACATGCAGTATTCTCTTCACCATAAGAATAATACGAATATAAACATTTTGCCATGTATTCTTTCGTGTTTGCTGCTGACTCGTTTAAATCCTGTCTGCCTAATAAACTACGAAACTAGTGTGAGACAACAGCAAACGCAGAATATACATATCATGTCATGTTTATATTCGTATTATTCTTATGCCTAATAGTGATACAGTCAGAAAAGAAGCATGGCAATTGACTAGATTTTTAATTCTAAGATGACTCTAATTTCTGCGCAGAATGTAATATACAAAAGAGGCGTCTGCAAAGATTTTCAAACGGAGAAAAATTTTAGCTAAACTCTCGTTCAGAACATCTTCTATCATACGCAATCTATTATTTGATTCTTGTTGATCATTATCAAAGAAAGCAGCAGTGTAAGTAACAGCAAATAGCAGTCTCTTGCCATTGTTTCGCTAATGAGACAATTCCTCTCTTTTTTAAATTGTAAGCGGCTATAGGGCGCACAAAAGCAAGCCATACCGCGAGCGGCGACAGGTTGTAAACACACATCATCAGAATGCGACAAACAATGCATGACACAGTACAATAATGCATTTTCAGCTAGAGTGACGTAAACACCCATAACAAAGAGAACGGCACTTATCAGATCAAAGAAAAATAAGCAATCGATTCAAACCAGACGAAGCACGTGAAAACGGAAGGGAACCCGTATAAATACGGACGGAGCGCCTGACGCATAGCAATGGCTACCTGGTAAAGCTTAACTGCTAAGCTTACGACTCGAACCAAACTACTGTAGCTGTATCTTCATTCATTCAACCTAAATTGAGTCTCATATTACAATGAACTAGCTTTGTTTCGATTTGGAGGTGCGCCCTTAAACTTTTCTCTTCCCTTGAATTTCGAGTCTCAAATTTCAGGTGCGGCTTAGATTCGGGAAAATTTTTTTTCCTTGATTTCGAGTCTCATTTTTCAGGTGCAGCTTAGATTCGAGTAAATACGGTAGTTCATCATGAATGTGTACCACAAGGACAAACTGTTAATTGGTGGTTGTGAACTTGTTGCATGGCCTGCAAGAAAATAGAGAAGGAAACAGCCTGAAACATGGTGAGACAATTCATCATTGTTGCATGATAATAATGTGTGTGCACATTTGTCCCTGTTGGTGCATGACTATTCCACAAAAAATGAAATCACTGTGCTGCTACATCCTCTGTACTGCCCAGACAAGGTCTCTGTGGACTTCTTGATTTTTCCAAATTTGAAAACCATGTTGAACAGATGAATATTTGCAAAGATGGATGAGATAAAAGAAAATTCACAGATGACACTTCACGCTATCCAGCAAGAGGCATACCAAGACTGCTTCCGGAAGTGGAAATTGTGTTGGTAGCAGTGTATCAATTGAGGTGGAGAGTATTTCAAAGGAGACCATGCACAATGAGTAAAAAGTAAGCATTAAAAATTTCTGGACAAAGTTCTGGAATTTTTTGAACAGACTTCATAATGGAGGTAACAAGATTAAAACTATGTGGGGTACTGTCAAACAGAAGACTGGACATCCAGTCAGTGTACAAGATACTATATTAATTAAAGTAAATGGCAATGTTGTGACTGATCATTCACAAGTTATGAGTACTTTTAACAATCAGTTTCTAAATTTAGCAGAAAAAATAACATTAAATGGTTCATTTGAAGAAGCAAGAGGGTATATTAAAAATTTCATTCCACAAATCTCTAAGCAACTAGAAGTAGCACCAACTTCGTTCACCAACAGCAGTGGAACTATAAAAATTCAAAAAACAAATGGTCATCTTGTGTTGATAGAATTTCAGACAGAATTCTGAAAAGTTATTCCAACTTAATAAGTAATGTATTTAGTGATATATGCAATGCATCACTGGCACAGGGAATTTTTCCAGACAGGTTAAAATATGCAGTTGTTAAACCACTTCCTAAGAAAGGTATTGTCCTATTTCCTTACTGATGTCTTTTTCCAAAATATTTGAAAAAGTAGTCTACCCAGGAGTATCCTCACACTTAAGTAGAAACACTTTACTTAGCATATGACAATTCGGATTCCAGAAGGGTCACTCAGATGAAAATGCTATTTAAGCATTCGTTCATCAAATAGTACAAGTCTAAAATAATGAAATATTCCCAGTTGGCATTTTTTTATGATCTTTCCAAGGCATTTGATTGTGTACATCATGTTATTCTCTTTGAAAAACTCAAGTTTTATGGAACTGATGGTTTTACACACAGCCGGTTTGCATCATACCCAACTAACAGAATGCAGAAGGTTCTGATGAATAATTCAAACAATGTTGTAAGGGTAGAAAATTGTAGTGATCGGGGAAAAAAAATCACAAAAAGAGTCCCTTGGGGCTCAATTTTGGGTCCATCCCTGTTCCTTATGGAAAGTGTGGTAAAAAAGTAATGGGAATTTTTTAATTTCACAGGCTTTATACGTCATATTTTCAGAAATATTTTTTAATCTTGTTTGTACACATGTTCCTGATTAAGTTTGCATTTTCACCTGTTTCGAATATTTATTTTATTGTTGATAGGCTAAAGTTATAGGTGTTTTGAGGATGTGACTAATTTTTATTTTCAAAGAAGATGAATCAAAGAATTTGCATTAAATTTTGCCTGAAAAACAGAATAAAGTGTAGCACCACATTCAAAATGCTGACTGTGGCTTTTGGTGACTCTGATATGAGAAACACAAGCGTTTACTAATGTATAAACTGTGGTGTCACCGCCAGACACCACACTTGCTAGATGGTAGCCTTTAAATCGGCCGCGGTCCGCTAGTATACGACGGACCCGCGTGTCGCCACTGTCAGTGATTGCAGATCGAGCGCGGCCACATGGCAGGTCTAGAGAGACATCCTAGCACTCGCCCCAGTTGTACAGCCGACTTTGCTAGTGATGGTTCACTGACAATTTACGCTCTCATTTGCCGAGACGATAGTTAGCATAGCCTTCAGCTACGTCATTTGCTATGACCTAGCAAGGCGCCATTATCATTTGCTATTTATCTTGTGATGCCTGTACCGTCAGACCGATGTTCACCAATTATGGATTAAAGTTAAGTATTCCAGCAGCAATGTACCTTATTGGCTATATTAATAACATTGTCCTGTTCCAGACCTCATGCCAGCCTGCGTGAGCTTAAACGCATGCCTTTCGGCTACCGGTCATAGTGGCTTGGCTGTCTTGCCAAGTCACAACATAAACATTTCAAAGAGGGCTGTGAGGATGTTGAAGACAACAACCACCCTGGATGCCCTAGAACATCAATTACTGATAATGATAGTGTGGAAGAAGGAAAGAAATGGTTTTGAAAAATCACTGAATCTCTGTCAGAGAGGTTGCTGATGATGTCAGCAATTTTTTGGAGATGTTTTTGGTGTGAAACATGTAGCAGCAAAGTTTGTCCAGAAATTATAGGATTTTGATAAAAAATAACTGCAAGTAGACATCACTCATGAGTTTCTGAATGAAGTCGACAACGGTCCAGAACTTATAAAGTGGGGTATTCCACATGATAAATCATGGGTATATGGGTGTGACGTTGAAAGAAAGGCCCAATCATCCCAGTAGAAATTACTTGAAGAGCCAAGACTGAAAAAAATTCAACAAGTTCGATCTGGTGTTCAATCACTGTTTTCGTAGATTACGATAGGATGGTACATCATGAGTTCCTGCCTTATGGTCATATGGTCAATAAGAATACTGCCTGGAAGCTCTGAACTGTATGAAGAAGTCCAGAGAAAATGACTAGAATTGTAGCAAAACCACTGATGAAAATTGCATCATGATAATGCTCCAACTTACTCCTCAATGTTTATTATTGATGATATTTTGTCAAAAAACAAAACCATCATTTTACCTCAGCCACCATATTTGCCAGACGTGGCCCCCTGTGACTTCTTCTATTCTCAATACTGAAGAGAAGCATGAAAGGATGTCATTTTGCCATCATTGATGAGGTAAAAACAGAATTGCTGAAGGAGCTGAACACCATAATGAAAAGTGAGTTCCAGAACTGCTTCCAAGATTGGAAAACGTGCTGGCTTAAGTGTTTGATATCTGAGGGGGATTCCTTTGAAGGGGACAAAATTGATGTTGATAAATAAGTAAAGATTCTTTAACAAAAACAAATATTCCTGTTATCTTTTGATCACACCACGTAAATGTGAATTACCTTCCACTTAACATTCAAAAGCAGATTTGGTACATTTTGCGGATGATTGTAGTGTTATAATAATTCAAAATAGAGACAAAGTAAGAGATTGTAAATGATATTTTCCAAAGATCAGAAAATGGACTCTCCCTACATTTTGGGGGAAAAAAAACACTATATTCAGTTCTGTACATCATCAGCAATGGTCAAAAACTTGCAGCTTATGAAGTCACCCTCATTCTGCCAATGGCATTGCCAAACAGGGCAGAGGAGTGAACAGAAGTTCAGTGCACTTTCTTGCCCTTGGGATGAAACTGCCCCTAAAAGGCAGAAGAATCAACAATGATCAGTGACATGAGGATGCAGAAGGCAAAGGAAATCACTGCATTAAAGACACATAATGTGTATTCAGGGGACATGTGGCCTGTAACTGAAAACATGTTGTGATGATCTCTCCATTGGCAAAAGATTCCAGACTAGTCCCCCACTCACATCCTCAGGAGAGGACTGCCAAGGGGGAGGCGACCATGAGAAAAAGATGGAATAACCAATGAAAGAATAACATTCTATGAGTTGGGTCATGAAATGTCAGAATTTGAACACGGTAGGGAATCTAGAAAATCTGAGAAGGGAAATGTTAAGACACTCGGCCTAAATGTGGTGGTCATCAGTGAAGTGAAATTGAAAATAGAAAATTGTATGGTAAGGTCAACAGGAGTAGTATTTGTTATCAATAGGAAGACAGGATGAGAATGAATTATTGTGAACAGGTCAGTGATAGTGTGGTTCTCATCAGAACTGTCAACAAGCCAACATGGACAACAATAGATCAGGTATACATGCCAACGTCACAAGCAGAAGATTAGAAGATAGAGAAAATATATGAGGATATTCAACAGGTAATTCAGTAGGTAAAGGAAGATGAAAATGCAGTAGTCATGGGGGATTGGAATGCGGTTATAGGGGAAGGAGTAGAAGAAAGGATTACTGGAGAATATGACTTTGATAGTAGGAATGAGAGAGAAGAAAGACTAACTGAGTTCTACAATAAATTTCAGATGGTAATAGTGAATACTGTGTTCAAAAATCACAAGTGAAGTAGGAGGTAAACTTGGAAAAGGCCAGGAGATGCAGAAAGATTCAGTTACATTACATCATGGTTAGGCAGAGAGCCCTGAAAGGTGTACCCAGGGGCAGATATAAACTCAGATCACAATTTGGTAATGATGAAGAATAGGCTGAAGCTTAAGATACTAGTTAGGAAGAATAAATGCACAAAGAAGTGGGATACAGAAGTACTAAGGAATGAAAAGGTGCAGTTGAAGTTCTCTGAAGCTATGGATACTGTGATAATTAATAGCTTGGTAGCTGTTCAGTTGAAGAAGAATGGACATCTCTAAAAAGGGCAGTCACAGAAGTTGCAGAGAAAAATATAGGCACAAGGAAGATAACTGTGAAGAAACCTTGAGAAAAGAAGAAATACTTCCAATTGATTGATGAAAGAAGGAAGTACAAAAATGTGCAGGGAAATTTAGGAATACAGAAATACAAGTCACTTAGGAATAAAATAAGTAGGAAGAGTAGGGAAGCTGAGGTGAAATGGCTACATGAAAAATGGGAAGAAGTAAAAAAAGAAATGATTGTCAGAAGGACTGACTCAGCAAATAGAAAAGTCAAAACAACCTTTGGTGATATTAGAAGCAAAGGTAGTAACATGTGAATTCCACTGGTAAATACAGAGGAGAGGGTGGATAGGTGGAAAGAGTATGTTGTGGGCCTCTATGAGAGGAAGGACTTATCTGATGACATGACAGAAGAAGAAACAAGAGTTGATAGGAAAGAGCTAGGGGATACAGTATTAGATTGAAAATTTAGAAGAGCTTTGGAAGACTTAATATCAAATAAGGCAGAAGGGATATATAACATTCAATCAGAATTTCTAAAATCATCTCAGGAAGTGGCAACAGATCAGTTACTCATGTTGGTGTGTAGAATGTATGAAACTGACAATTACCATCAGACTTTCAGAAAAATATCATCCACATGGTTCCCAAGATTAAAAGAGCTGACAAGTGCAAGAATTATCACATAATCAGCTTAACAGCTCATGCATCTAAGTTTCTGACAAGAATAATATACAGAAGAATGGAAAAGAAAATGTAGGATTTGTTAGATCTTGATCAGTTTGGCCTTAGGGCAGGTAAACACACCAGAGAGGCATTTCTAATGTTGCAGTGATAATGGAAAAATCGAGAAACATTCATAGGATTTGTTAACGCGGGAAAAGCATTTGACAATGTAAAATGGTGAATGATATTCAAAATCCTGAGAAAAATGGGGTCACCTATAGCGAAACATGGGTAATATGTCATATGTACAAGAACCAAGAGGGAACAATAAGATGATGATGATGATGTTTGGTTTGTGGGGCGCTCAACTGCGTGGTTATCAGCGCCCGTACAATTTCCCAACCTTTGCTCAGTCCAAGTTCGCCACTTTCCTGGATGATGATGAAATGATGAGGACAACACAAACACCCAGTCATCTCGAGGCAGGTGAAAATCCCTGACCCCGCGGGAACAATAAGAGTGGAAGACCAAGAATGAAGTACATGGATTAAAAAAGGTGTAAGACACTGATGTAATCTTTTGCCCCTGCTGTTCAGTCAATTTGTTGAAGAAGCAGTTACAGAAATAAAAGAAGGGTACAAGAGTTGGATTAAAATTCAAGGTGAAAGGATATCAATGTCAAGATACTCTAATGAAACTGCTATCCTCAGTGAAAGTGAAGAAGAATTACAAGACCTGTTGAATGGAATGAGTACAGTTCATGGATTGGCAGTAAATCAAAGAAAGATGAAAATAATTAGATTTAGCAGAAACTTAATATCATAATTGGTGAACATGAAGTTGAGGAATTCTGCTACCTAGGCAGCAAAATAACCCACGATGGACAGAGTGAAGAGGACATAAAAAACAGACTAGCACTGGCTAAAAGGGAATTTCTGGCCAAAATAAGTCTACTAGTATGGAACATAGGTTGTAATCTGAGGAAGAAATTTCTGAAATGTACATTTGGAGAATAGCATTGTATGGCAGTGAGACACAGTCTGTGGGAAAACAGGAACACAAAAGAATAGAAGCATTTGAGATGTGGTGCTACAGAAGAACATTGAAAATTTGGTGGACTGATAAAGTAGTAAATGAGGAGGTTCTTCACATAATTGGCAAGGACATGAATATGTTGAAAATGCTGACAATAAGATGGGACAGGATGACTGGAAATCTGTTTAGGCATCAGGGAATATCTTCCGTGGTAGTAGAGGGAGCTATAGAAGGCAAAAACTGTAGAGAAAGACAGAGATTGAAACACATCCAGTAAATAATTGAGGATGTAGGTTGCAAAATGAAAATGTTGGCACAGGAGAGGAATTCATGGTAGGCCACATCAAATCAGCTGGAAGACTGATGACATAAAAAGGACTGATTGCACAAAAGCAAGTAGTAAGACTAACATTTGGTATTCACCTACCAATGTTATTTTGGTACCTCTTTAAGGGGCTATGCATTTTAACTGTGCCACCACAAGACATATTTGCTGATGAAATTCATCATAAATTATCCATCACAATTTGAAAAGAACACTAATGTCCTTGCCTACAACATTAGAAGGAAAACTGACTTTTATTACTCATTATTAAAGCTGTCAGTACCTCAGAAAGGAGTCCAGTATGCAACAACAAAAACTTTCGATCAATTTTTTGACACTATAAAAGTCTGGCAAGCAGCAAAGCAAGTTGTAAATCTAACTTAAAATCATTTCCCCTGGACAATTCATTTTATTCCATAGATGAATTTCTATTTGAAAACTTGTAGCCAGGAGGAAAAAAATGTGTTCATTAATGTTAATACTAATTATGTGTACATATCGTATCAAGTGATATGTTCCACATTATTTCCTCTTTTTTCATGTTTTCTCCCATGTCTTGTCACTTTATTAGTTTTTTGATAAAATTATGTGTTCAACATTCCTTGGGGCTCTTCTCCATAGGTAATTCCTCTTCATGGACCCTCTTCCTGAAGATCCATAATGACACTACTCTGCTACAAACTGTTTTCTTCTGCTTTTGCCTCCATGCTCCCTCTGCCATTTCTCTGTGTCTGCCATTTTCTTTCTTCCTTTGTATGGGTTTTGTCTTTTCTGATAGCTTTCCTTTTGTGCATTTCCTTTTTCAGTTTTTTTCATCATTCCTGAATTAGTATTTAAGACTTATTTTCTTCTCAGAATGTCTTCTCATTACACTTTCTTGTCCTTTCCTTAAATGGTGGTGAGCTTCAACTACCCAATCATGAATCATAGACTGTACATCCCTATGTAAGGTTGAAAATGGTGTTTTAGATTCTGGTGCAAAAGTGTGTAACATGTTACCAGTAGACATTACACAGGAAATAGAAATTCACCAGACATTCAAAAACAAAGTAAGACTGCCTTATTAGCCACTACTGCTACGATTTATCAGATTAGTTGGACTCTGGGACATAAATGATGTATACCTCTAATTTTTATTTTAAACATTTTTTGTTAACTGAACCATCTGTCAGTTCTTGGCAGTTTGCTTTTGTTCTAGAGTATGAATTTATTGTGTTAATGTCTCATTATGGCCTTGTAAGCTGAAAATTGATTAACACAATAAATTAATACTGTAGAACAAAAACAAACTAGTGCTTTTCATTTATAAAACTTGTTGTGATTTTGACTTTGAGGTAAAATATAGACAGCTGAAATGATCTATGTAAACTTACATAAATTATTCATTGGGTGAAATAAGAATGAAAACTGAGTAGCAGAAGAGGAAGAGCAGTGTATTCTTTCAAAGAGGCTGCTTTTCCTCCTAATATACATAAACATGTATAAAGTGACTTACCAAATGAAAGGGCTGGCAGGTCGACAGACACACAAACATACACACAAAATTCAAGCTTTCGCAACAAACTGTTGCCTCATCAGGAAAGAGGGAAGGAGAGGGAAAGACGAAAGGATGTGGGTTTTAAGTAAGAGGGTAAGGAGTCATTCCAGTCCCGGGAGCGGAAAGACTTACCTTAGGGGGAAAAAAGGACGGGTATACACTCGCACACACACACATATCCATCCACACATATACAGACACAGTTTGCTTTTGTTCTAGAGTATGAATTTATTGTGTTAATGTCTCATTATGGCCTTGTAAGCTGAAAATTGATTAACACAATAAATTAATACTGTAGAACAAAAACAAACTAGTGCTTTCATTTATAAATGAATAATTTTATAAATAATTATGAATAATTTTATAAATGAATAACTTATATATATGGTGTCTGTATATGTGTGGATGGATATGTGTGTGTGTGCGAGTGTATACCTGTCCTTTTCTCCCCCTAAGGTAAGTCTTTCCGCTCCCGGGACTGGAATGACTCCTTACCCTCTCCCTTAAAACCCACATCCTTTCGTCTTTCCCTCTCCTTCCCTCTTTCCTGATGAGGCAACAGTTTGTTGCGAAAGCTTGAATTTTGTGTGTATGTTTGTGTTCGTTTGTGTGTCTGTCAACCTGCCAGCACTTTCATTTGGTAAGTCACATCATCTTTGTTTTTAGGTATATTTTTCCTACGTGGAATGTTTCCTTCTATTATAACCTAAACATGCATAAATAATTGTATGAAAGGAAAATTCAGTCAAGAAAACAATTAATGAATTATGAGACAGTGTTGTTGATCATTACTTACCTCAAGTAGGCAAAATTTGTAGCACTACTGATAGACACTTTTCTGTCCACTTTTGATAGAAGAACATAATCTATAAACATGTAAATGAAACAGAAGTCATCATCAGTTGGACATTGAATGCATACCATTAGTGAAAATGAGTCCGTCCAAAAACACAGCAGGGTTGTCATAGGCATGGTGATACGATTATCGATTGGACACTGTGCACAGAATGGGAAGAGCTGACGGGGCTGTCTGCTGGCTGGGCTACATCCGCATTAGCAGCACTACCCACACAGTAGCATGGCTCACTTCTCACAGCTGGCCGCTGTGACTCTCCTGCTAGTGACTCGCAACGTCTCTGAGTAACCACTGCTATTTGTGCCCATTGTAGGTGGGGATGCTAGAGATGTGGTTAAGAGTAAAAAGTGACACACTGGAAGTATTTTAAAAGTAATTCCCATACATGTGTGTGTGACTAGATTAGCACTAGTCATGATTTGTTGTTGATACACTTTACAGAAGTAGCTTGCTGAGGCTGATACTGTATATTATAGTATTGCGTAACTCATGATGGCCTTCCTTCATGCTGGGATTTACAACACATAACATGTGAATGAAGTACTGAAGGAATGAATTGTCACTGAATGATATCAGCTGTAATGATAATTCATTTGTGTTTGTAAGTGTTTGGTTTAGAGCTCCAGCAAGTTAGTCTTTGATGTGGGTGGTATTTGTTTGTGTTGTTCCTTTTTAGTTATCTGATTCATCCAAATACACTCCTGGAAATTGAAATAAGAACACCGTGAATTCATTGTCCCAGGTAGGGGAAACTTTATTGACACATTCCTGGGATCAGATACATCACATGATCACACTGACAGAACCACAGGCAAATAGACACAGGCAACAGAGCATGCACAATGTCGGCACTAGTACAGTGTATATCCACCTTTCGCAGCAATGCAGGCTGCTATTCTCCCATGGAGACGATCGTAGAGATGCTGGATGTAGTCCTGTGGAACGGCTTGCCATGCCATTTGCACCTGGCGCCTCAGTTGGACCAGCGTTCGTGCTGGACGTGCAGACCGCGTGAGACGACGCTTCATCCAGTCCCAAACATGCTCAATGGGGGACAGATCCGGAGATCTTGCTGGCCAGGGTAGTTGACTTACACCTTCTAGAGCACGTTGGGTGGCAAGGGATACATACGGACGTGCATTCTCCTGTTGGAACAGCAAGTTCCCTTGCCAGTCTAGGAATGGTAGAACGATGGGTTTGATGACGGTTTGGATGTACCGTGCACTATTCAGTGTCCCCTCGACGATCACCAGTGGTGTACGGCCAGTGTAGGAGATCGCTCCCCACACCATGATGCCGGGTGTTGGCCCTGTGTGCCTCGGTCGTATGCAGTCCTGATTGTGGCGCTCACCTGCACGGCGCCAAACACGCATATGACCATCATTGGCACCAAGGCAGAAGCGACTCTCATTGCTGAAGACGACACGTCTCCATTCGTCCCTCCATTCACGCCTGTCGCGACACCACTGGAGGCGGGCTGCACGATGTTGGGGCGTGAGCGGAAGACGGCCTAACGGTGTGCGGGACCGTAGCCCAGCTTCATGGAGACGGTTGCGAATGGTCCTCGCCGATACCCCAGGAGCAACAGTGTCCCTAATTTGCTGGGAAGTGGCGGTGCGGTCCCCTACGGCACTGTGTAGGATCCTACGGTCTTGGCGTGCATCCGTGCGTCGCTGCGGTCCGGTCCCAGGTCGACGGGCACGTGCACCTTCCGCCGACCACTGGCGACAACATCGATGTACTGTGGAGACCTCACGCCCCACGTGTTGAGCAATTCGGCGGTACGTCCACCCGGCCTCCCGCATGCCCACTATACGTCCTCGCTCAAAGTCCGTCAACTGCACATACGGTTCACGTCCACGCTGTCGCGGCATGCTACCAGTGTTAAAGACTGCGATGGAGCTCCGTACGCCACGGCAAACTGGCTGACACTGACGGCGGCGGTGCACAAATGCTGCGCAGCTAGCGCCATTCGACGGCCAACACCGCGGTTCCTGGTGTGTCCGCTGTGCCGTGCGTGTGATCATTGCTTGTACAGCCCTCTCGCAGTGTCCAGAGCAAGTATGGTGGGTCTGACACACCGGTGTCAATGTGTTCTTTTTTCCATTTCCAGGAGTGTATTTGCTTTTCTCCTAATAACAGTTTAACAAACCATTCCGAATTTGAACGTGTCATTAAATTTGATAGAGACTATTTTACTGTTCTCTCTATTTTTTCAATCATTATTGTCCTAGGAAATTTTCAAATTTCTTAGAAGTTTAACAAATTTTAATAGTTTTGCATGTCATGACATTTACTAACTATTTAAAACACCTATTGCAAATCATTCTTCAGGCTTTTTATGTGTCAAGTATTTGTCAATGTCACATAAAATTATTTTGCCATGTTTTAAATGGCTGAAATTACTTTCCCTTTTAATCATGATTCCTGATTGCACTGCTTGCTCAAACTGTAAATTCCATTTGGGTTCTTGAAGTTGTCCCTTGCCTTATATTTCATACCTTTCGCCTACTATGGTTTACTTTAGAGACATGTCCCTACTACTTCCCACAATTAATCTTCAACCTTGCAAAATAGCATTTAATAATACTTGATAAATCATCAGAAATTTTTGTGTGTGATCCTTGCTTGATATTGCTCTGTGAAGTTGCATTTTTTCATGTGTGTTTTCTTGTCCCACCTGAAAATCTTGCTGTGAGTTTCTTCTGTTTTCTATTTATTTCTCAAAATCCTACATTTTGAAATTTACCTTTTTTTGCACATACTTCTTGCATCTCATACATGCCTGTTTTGTCTGTATACTGTCAGTGTGTATTTTTCTGGTACTTCTGCTGTGTTCTTTGCTTCTTTCATTCACAATTTTAATACACCTGTGTTGCTTTTATAACTGATCACTGCTAACTGAATTCGTCTCATCTAGTTTCCTATTGGGTTTCTTAAGTTACAAAATTACAGTTTTCTACATAACTATTTCTGTCACTGTCTACATGTACAGAATATTTTAAATTTATAAAGTCACTGCTTAATAACCTCAGGTGGCATAACAGTGTTGCAACAACAATAGTTTACTTTTCATACGATTATGCAAATGTCTGCTCCACATTCATGGCAGTGATTGACTGGAAAGTCTCTGTCGCTGATCTCCTGGTGTGAGTTTTTGATAATAATGGTGGCAGCCCATTTCCAAGGTTGCTTGGGGCATTATTGTAATGGTGGGCATTGAAATGGAAACTTTCATTCCATTCTTACTTTGGGTTGAAATGTAGGCAGTCACTTTTATTGTTACAAAAGATCTTTTCTAAACAGAAGTGAGGTAAATGACAACTATGCAACATTCTTTACAGAACCTGTTAACTCATGCAAATGGGGAAGAATGGATATGGATATAATTTACGGCTTACAGCAACATAGTCGTTGATGATTCTTACATACATGTACTTAGAACTAGGTAAATCATATATATGGTGTCCCTCCTAAGAGTCATCCAGCATATTTTCTCTGGTGTGTTGGCAGCTATTTGCAACTTTGTTTTTACTGTGCATATCTGGAGTCCGTGTCAGTTCATTTCCCATTACAAACAGAATGATTTTTACAGGGGAATTTTATGTGCCCATTCAATAAGGTGGTTCCAAATTAGCTAACATTTATTAATAAGGACAGTAAAACACTAATAATAACCAAACAGTGGAAAATCCAGGATAGACTGTAATAATGTTATGGAATGAAAGTTGCCACTCACCGTATAGCGGAGATGCTGAGTTGCAGATAGGCACAACAAAGAGACTGTCACAAATAAGCTATCAGCCAGCAAGGTCTTCCTTGAAAATAGTTCACACATACGCAAACACACACACACACACACACACACACACACACACACACACACACATGCAAACACAACTCACACACGACTGCAGTCTCTCTGTCAACTGAAGCCACAGTCTGACAAATAATAACCAGTACTCCAGCACTGACAGCACTGTCTTGGCACTGACAGCACTAACAGCTACCATGTTTCAGAAGCACTGCTCACTCGCTGCTGGAGTACTGGTTATTCTTCATGTTTTAATGTCTGTGTTAATAAATATGGATAAAATGAATACTGACCTAGACTAATTTGCAGCTGCTCTTTTAAATGGACACATAATATTCCACTTTAAAGATAATGTTGTTCGTAACAGTAAACAAATGAACACTTGGTTTCACATGAAAGGCATGATGAACAGTATCTGTGTGGGCTGACTCCACCACACACTGAAAAAACAAAACTGCAAACATCTGCTGAAACACCAGAGAAAATATACCTCACAGTTCTTAAGGGGACATACTGCAGGTATACATCAAACGAATCTGAGCATGATTGATACTGAACTAAATGTATCAGGCTTACTGATCATATCCCTAGCCATTAACAGACAGAAAAAATTATAATCAAAACACACAATTTCCATTATGTGTGGCATAATTGCTTTAAGTGTTTAGCAAGCTTTTAGTGACAGTACAAAATAAATTAATTGTAGTTAGTTTATTCTTTTCATAAGTTTTATGCTTCATATTCTGTGTCATTCATGTTAGGAACTTGAGGATGCCTTGCCTGCAGCACCACCGAGATCTAGACGTTCTGGTGGGTGGGCAGATGAAGGTGTAAAATCTGGAAAGTAAGTATAATGATCCTTAAGCTGTATACTCAAACATCCTGAGCTTGAAACAATCTCCTTTCATCATAACATAATGCTCATTCATAAAACACTGAAGCTTTCAATGCAATGAACACTCTTATGTAGCGAAGTGCATTCCTAGTCTGGAGCTTCAGATTTGCTGAATCTTATACTAAATATTTATGACATCTAGCTAAATAATAAGCTTAAGTATTGTAACCTCCCAACAGATAAATATATATAATTATATAATTCACTTTCAGTGTAACTACCCAAGAGTTTACTTCCGTAACCTTGGAATAATAAAATGTGACTAATCTCTCAATAAAATTGTGGCTCACTTATAACCTTTCAATAATTAACTGTGAATTTAAACTGGTAAATTTTGGATGTCAGCAGTGCTGTGTCATGACCCTGAAAGAGCATTCTGAATAAACTGAAAATTCTTACCTCAATAAGGTTGCTGGATAATGCGTATATATCTGCTCCTATAAGAAATTTTTCTGGCACAGCTCAGTGCAATGCTGGCCGATAGATTTGTCATGTATAAAAGGAAACAACTGATTTTTCTTTACAATAATCGGGATGACCATGGATTGGAGAAATTAGTAAAATCTTTAAATTGAGATAAATGATTGTCAAAAGTTAATTTTTATGAGAAAGATTATTATTAAGAGATTTTTAAAACATTTACACGGGACTTAATATAACAGCAGTATATATGCGCGAGGCTGCTTTTACCTTATACAACAATGCTCAGGCACCACCATCGCTCCCCACAACCGGCCCAGCCAACTCCATACACACAACCGCTAGCTACAACTTACACAAACTGCTACACAGTTTCTACTGCAGTCAACACTGCTCCTGGTGTGAGATTCTCTTATAGCTTACATATCGCAGGCAGCGTGTGAGCAATCCATCGAAACTACATCTGCTCGAGTGTGCTAGCAACAAATTCCTTAATCATGGACCTCTTACATAATCCCCCACTGGGGGGGGGGCAAAAATTTGTTAGCGATGGTGAGTCAATTGAACTTGTCATGAGCAACAAATTCATCTATAATCTATTTAGTTAACTAAGTATACAGTCACAGAGTATATATATTATTGATAAGTGGAGGACATATTAAGAAATAAAATAGAGTGCACACGCACTGAGTTCAGAACATATTAAGAAATGACAAAATGTATACGCACTGAGTACAAAATATATTAACAAATGACATAAAGTACACATGCACTGTAAAACTCTTTTGGATTTTTACATGAATTAAACATATCAAGGAGTGAAATAAAGTGCACTTACACTGTAAAACTCTTTAGCATTTCACAAGAACTAGGAAAGGATTGGGAAGGATAGCATCATGATTGTAGCACAGTGGGCTGCAAGTAGCTGCACTGAAAGTCCATATCCTTCTTCAGAAGCATAACACCAAGTGAGACAATCTGAAGTTCTCTTCCCTGAAGTATTTATCAGTGTAGCCAAGACACTCAAATGTTGTATTAATATTCTATGTTATTATTTTGGTAGTACATTAGGTACACCAAACAGTAGGACCATAATGACATCTTCATCGTTCAAGGTGGTGGACAGCTTGTTATGTCAACACCACATTCTTGTAGAATCCATACTCTTACATCAACATAGAATTATTGCAAAAACCAAATATAGTGCTCCATGATCATGAGGATGGACAGGACATACGGATATCACAGTAATTGGTGGTAATTAGGTCAGTAGGTGAAGGATACATTAAGTCTTATTCTAGTCATCATTCAGAATTACACTAGTGTATCAACTGATTTGAATAATTATTGCCACTCATTGGCTAGTTACTAAACATTTATGTAGTATGTATGCAGTATTACAGAACATTATTCGTAAGTCTTCTCATTACAGTAATTATTGGCATAGCATTTATGTATAAGTCATCTCATTACAGTAATCATTGGCATTCATTGCCCAGTTACTAAACATTTATGTAATATGTATGGAGTATTACAGAACATTATTCATAAGTCCAAACTAATTATCGTCCATGTTTCACTTCCGTACATGGCTACACTCCATACAAATACTTTCAGAAATGACTTCCTGACACTTAAATCTATACTCAATGTTAACAAATTTCTCTTCTTCAGAAAGGCTTTCCTTGCCATTGCCAGTCTACATTTTATATCCTCTCTACTTCGACCATCATCAGTTATTTTGTTCCCCAAATAGCAAAACTCCTTTACTACTTTAAGTGTATCACTGACTAGAAATATATCTTAAACTGGTAGCATTATTTAGTTGTATACCAGTAATAGTTGGAAATGTTTTTTTTTCTTTTTTTTTTCTTCCCCCCCCCCCTCCCCCCCCCCCCCCCCCCCCCATGGGATTGATAGTCAATTGCTGGGGCATGAAAATATTTGCTTTTGACTTATTGCTGGAAATAAGGATTAATAACATTATTTGTCATGAGTCAGCTGTAGCAAGGTTATGAAACAAGTAGAGTATATGTGATCACATTCATGAATGATACACACAACTGGGTAAAAAATTGCAAGTACTAGAACAGTTTTAATAACTAAGTGCTTATAGCATATTAATATCATGAAAAGCTTCTCCTAGAAAAAATACAAAATGGATTATTGACCTGAAAGAAAATATGTATATTATGCTGAAAAGTAGTAAACTTTGAATTAACAGGTAATGAAACATGTACTTAATATGTATGTGCTCTCGCTGTCTTTCTCAGAACATTCAGTCATTATACTATGCAACATAAAACATACTGCCAAAAGGAACTGCAACAAATACTTAAATAACTACATAGCATTTCTTAACTAATACAAAATATATAAACTTCATCATTATCATCATCTGCAAAGAAAAACTTCATTATTCATATTACCATTTTCTTCATACAACTATTCATCATCATTTATTATCAGCTGCAAAAAAAAAATAGGCACTTCATTATTCATATTTCCATTTACTTCATACAACTATTCATTATCATTCATTATTTCATATAGTATAGAGTATCTTACTTCTAGCATATTTCATCACTAAAATTAACATGTGTAGTTCTGTCTGACAGCCTGCATCAATCACCTCGTATTCTGAAAGAAAAATAATTAGTTAAGACTGCTGTTATACAGTGTGTATAGTATATTCTTGTTAATGCTTGTTAATTCTGATCCATTTACTCTTCATGACAAGGTATTGCATTTTCTTTCGTTCATTCCGAAGGTGAAATTTCCATTTCGTAGTAAACCACTGTGGTTGTATAATTTATTTCTTTTACATGATATTGCTTTATGAAAGTGATGAATAAGGATTAATATCTTGCATTTAAATCATATACCCACTAAATAAAAACTTGTTTCTAGTTATATGACTAAGCATACAGCATAGCATGACAGAAAACGTATTAAGTCAAAACCATAGACAGTTTTCGAGTACAAAAAATGTACACACAATATCATAATGTAGTAGCAAAAAAAAATGTAAAATAGTCAAGATATTGAGATATCATAAGGCAAAAATGGTGTTACATCTGAAAGATTTTATAGTGCATACGGAGAAAAATTCTACTTTTGATAGGAAAACAACCACACATACACAAAAAGTGGAAAATGTGCACGGTCTGATATATAACGACAAGAAAAGCAACCTGCTAACCTTACCTTGCCGGGCACTTACCAAGAAAAAATATAATCATCATCAGTGAGTGGTCATATAAATATCTGGAAATGGTATTACAATGTGATAAATCATAAAGTATGTTCATTCAATAAAGGGTTTAATATTGGAAATATGGTGATTGCCCTTTTTCTGGTTCTCAAAGTTTCGACGTGTACTACATTGGGGTGAGGAAAGTTGCGAATTCTATATGGGCCTGCGTACAGAAGCTCAAATTTACTGCATCTACTTTTTCCTCTGTTGGATAAATAGTGTGTGTGTACTAATATCTTCTGTCCAACGTGAAAGTCACAATGTGTACAAACCTGTTTTTGCTGTCTTCTCCGGTGCTCTGTGGCATGTTTGATGTTATTGAGTGCAATGTCAATTATTTCATGGTGGCGTAGTCAATGAGATGTAGGAAAAAATACTAATTCTTTAATTTTGTTGGGTGGTTCAACATTTTTGAGTATAACAGTCGGAGATAGCATAGTAGATTCATTTGGTATGGAGTTAATTACATCCTGGAATGAGAGTATGTGTGTTTCCCAATCAATATGTTTTTTATGGCAGTATATTCTACATAGTTTACCAATTTCTTTCATCAGTCGTTCACAAGGGTTCGAAGAAGCGTGATACCTGGATATATAGATCGGAGAAGTGTTTGTAGCTTGTAACATACGTGTCCATATCACAGATCACAATTGTGGCCCATTGTCGGAAATTACTTTCAATACATGTTCTACATGAAATAAAAAATGTTTTACAAATGCATTCGAAATAGATTTAGCAGTAGCTTTGCATAACGGAGTGAAGGTAACGAATTTCGAAGTGAGTTCAACAGCGACAAAGATGTAACAGAAACCTCTATTAGACCTGGGAATCAGACCAAAAATGTCTACAGTGGCCATATGTCCCAATTTAATCGGTACAGTGGGATGTAATGGAGGAATGTATGAAGTCGTGTCTGATTTAGCTTTCTGGCAGATTTTACATGACACTAAAACTCGTCAAATATGTTTCTCCCTTTTGGCAAAATAACAGTTCTGTCTCAGTATAAGAAAACATTTTCTTGCTCTATAATGTGTGTAACTTAAATGAGTATACCAAATTAATTTGTTAACAAGGTCGTCAGGAATGTATAATAACCAGTTGTTGCTGTGAGGGTGAGAGCGGCGATACAGAATGCTATTGCATACAGTGTAATGGTTTCTAATGGTAACGTTATTCCTACCTTGCCAAAGGTGTTTAATTTCTTTCCATATGTTGTCTTTGCTCTACTCTTGTGCCATGTCTCATAATGACAACAAAATGAAATTTTTAAATGCAACTCGTTGAATATATATGACGCTAGAATTTGCTGGGCAGAAGTTAGTTGCGATGTCTTGCTGATTGTTGCTGAGAGAACAGGATAGTGCATCTGCTACAATATTTTGTGTACGGATATTCAGAATAGGATCATGTTTAACTTTGAATGTGTCATGCTGTTTAACTTGAAATTCATACCTAAAACCGGACATAGTACCAGGGATGTTGTCAAAAACTGGAGCTTGCTGTAAAAGAATTTTGCATAGCTGAGTACGTTCATCATATGTATTTGCATTGCTCTGTTTCACTTTATCAGAAATCATTTGCATAACATCATAGTCGGCTTCGTCTGGTGTATTGTGGTTGTGTACGTACATATCTGTGAACAATGTGGAATGACAGTCCGTGTTACGTGGTGAAGAAATGACCTCTGTTCGATTAATTTCCTGTTCATCTGCAGATAAAGCGTGCTGAAATTCTAATGCCAGTTGTACCTTTTCATCCTTTAACATTAAATAGGAATTCTGAAAGTCAATAATTGTGTCGTGTTGTACCAAAAAATTCATACCTAAAATAAGGTCTGTTGTCAATAAGTGAACAATCCCAAAATTTGAGTGGAACATATGACCTGCAATACAAAATGATGAGTGTGTCTGTAATTTTACATCTACTCCTTTACCAGTTACTGCTCCTTTTACTGTAGTTTTCCCTAATGGTAATGTAGGATAAGTATTTTCTTTCTTACATTTGTTGAAAGTTTCTTCATTTATAACTGTCATAGGTGATCCATAATCGATTACTGCAGAAAATGTGGATGATCCAATCTTTACTTCAATAACAGGGTGGGAAATGGTTTTTTGAATAACTGGTTTTTCATGCAAAAGTGTGTCTTGGATGTCATTAAAAGTAATAACATTTTCGTAAACAAGATTCTGTGTGTCAAAAGTATTGCTTACGTTGCTGGAAGATGCAACCTGTACTGTATCTAGTAAAATTCTTTCTGATGTGCTGTTATTTGCGGGAGGATGCTGTGGCATTTCAACTATTTGTACTGTTCTGTTATTTCATCCTGATGTATTTGGTTCGGGATGATACCGACTGTCTGGTTCATTCATGATAATCTGTTGCGGATGATTCTGCTGCTGGTAAGACCAACTGTTACGCTGAAAACTGTGCTCATTACTTTAACGTCTGTCATAATAATCATTGCTATATGGCACAATGTGATACGAGTTGAAATGATGTGTTTTCTGTACGTAGTAATTTCCTTGTTGCTGTGCATTACTATTTGGTGGAGCCGACGCTATACCTGTAGGCGGCGAAACATTACAGCTTGCTTGACCTTGCACATTACATTGTTGGTTAGGTATGCCAACTGGCTGGTTTTCATTGATGTTGTGGGGAAAAGCCTCTATTGTTACCAAAATGTGTTTGCTGTTGCTGATAATTTTGATGATACTGATAATTAAAATTTTGTCACTTATTAAAATTATCCTGGTAGTTCTTGTCATTTCGGGAGTGTCTAATGAAAACTGTCACTTCAAGTAAAACTTGTCATATCAGGTTTTCTTTACTCATTCTTAATCCTAGATAGATCGATAGTTGAAGAGTTGTTCTGATAGATATCGTCGATGAAGAACCAATAACGCGTAACTGACAAATTTCCGATTTTTCGTTTTTCAGTTAGATGATGTCATTGACCATACGCGCATCTGCTCTTAATGCCACAATGCCGAATTTTTAATTATTTACCATGAAAAAATTATCTAAAACAATGCCGCATATGTGACACAGCAAATAAATAGATGGCAATACCGTGGAACTATAGAGAATTAAATACCGCGTGTCTACACTCTATGGATACTGTAAACAATACCGCGTAAATACAAAAGTGTGCGCAGCCACAGCACATTGTTACTGCCTTATTACGTATTTAATAGTGCTCGAAAGTGGTTCCATGCTTGTAGCTTCATTCGTGATAATGGCCAGCGATATAGATGATGATCTTTTTACTGAAGAAGAAATTGTTTCTCAGCTGAAATCAGCTTATGAAAGCGGAGAATCGTTCCTGAGAGTGACTGACAGTGGAAAGAAAACTGTGCATGCTGCGGCAGATATTCGTTAAAGTGTAATGAATCCTCTGAGGGCACTTACGCGCTGCAAATGAATTTTAGTTTCTGGATTACAGGCAATGCCAGTGAAAATTCAAAAGCAAATTGTTGTAGCCAGTCCAAAGAGTGTATCTGTATCATGCCATTCTTAAATACCTTAAATTTTCTCACAGATAGAAAGTTTTTATAATCAAACTTATCGTCTCTGAATGTCTGAACTGGTTCAGGATTGTATGGTAATCCGTTTGTCTGTGTCTGCCCGGAATCCAAGTGACATACTCTCTGTAAATTACCCATGTTATACTGGCTGTGTAAGTGTGACAAAAGTTCAGAATGTGGCATATGCGGTGACATGTTAGAGGCTGAAAAATTTTTCATTTCTGTCACTTCTTGCTGTAAAGATGACAATTTTCTACGCAATGTATTGTTGGACGAACCTATCTCACTGATTGTCTGCTGTAAATTTTAGAATTCGGGTGTTTGATTTAATGAAACTGGTGATGTATCGTCTGATTTGGTGCCATTGTTATTTTCGATAATGTAAATACGACTGGCCAATTCATCAAATTTTTCAGTCAGTGCCTGATCGTCGTTTTTAGTGTCACAAGCATTCATTTGTTTTTGCATTTTACTTGTGGTTTTGTTTAATTTCTTAATGTCTGCTTTAATGGCATCGGGATCCTGTATTAATTCCAATTGTTCAAGTCTGCTGTTCACTGTCTGAATGTCTACTGTGTGTGCGTCAGTTTTTGTTTTAAGATTGGAGATTTCATCATGCATTTCAGTGTTCAACTGTTTGATCTCATCTGATACTGTAGCAATGTTGTTGTCTACATATGTTTTTGCTTTCGTAAATAACTTACGCTTATCTTCCTGTCTCTGTGCAGTAACTGTTTCTATGAATTGTTTCTTTACTTTATTCTGTTCCTGTATTAATTTACGGTAACGCGTTTCACTGTTTTGTAAGTGGTGATTAAAACATTCATCAATTTGGCTGTTTTGTTGGTCAAATTTCTTGTTGACTTTCACATCCAGATGTATATCACTATGTCCTCCATACGGGAATCTGTACGAGACTCAAACAGCGGTTGAAATAAAATCATTACTGCTGGTCGGCATGCACTGATTATTGCATTGGAGGATTGGAGGACTATCATTAAGACACTGAGTGTCGCTAGTATTATCAGTCAAATTATTCAAGTCGGCTTTTTTGCTCATTGCACATCACAATGTACTGTTAGCAGTTTTTCACGGCATTTTCACAAGTCAAAGATAAGCACAAAATCAAACAAAGACAAAGCTAAAATAGAACAAATACAACAACAACAAAGAGCAATAAATTGCCGATGATCTGTGAAAGAAAGAGTGACAAATTAGTAAATGTGTTATGCCAGATGCAAACTACATTTAACATTAAGTAAATAAGAGCAGATATATAACTGACTACTTCTCAGAAATTCACAAAATACGATCCTGGCAGGGTCGCCAAGTGTAACCTCCCAACAGATAAATACCTAAAATTATATAATTCACATTCAGTGTAACTACCCAACAGTTTACTTCCGTAACCTTGGGATAATAAAATGTGACTAATCTCTCAATAAAATTGTGGCTCACTAAAACCTTTCAATAATTGACTGTGAATTTAAACTGGTAAATTTTGGATGTCAGCAGCACTGTGTCATGGCCCTGAAAGAGCATTCTGAATAACTTGAAAATTCTTACCTCAGTAAGGTCGCCGGATAACGTGTATACATCTGCTCCTATAAGAAATTTTTTTGGCACAGCTCAGTGCAATGCTGGCCGATAGATTTGTCATGTATAAAAGGAAACAACTGATTTTTCTTTACAATAATTTGGATGACCATGGATTGCCGAAATTAGTAAAATCTTTAAATTGAGATGAATGATTGTCAAAAGTTAATTTTTATAAGAAAGATTATTATTAAGAGATTTTTTAAAACATTTACACGGGCCTTGATATAACAATAGTATTTATGCGCGAGGCTGCTTTTACCTTATACTACAACGCTCAGGCACCGCCATCGCTCCCCACGACCAGACCAGCCAACTCCGTACACTCGACCGATAGCTACAACTTATTCCAACTGCTACACAGTTCCTACTGCAGTCAATACTGCTCTCTGGTCTGAGATTCTCTTATAGCTTACATATCGCAGGCAGCGTGTGAGCAATCCATCAAAATTACATCTGCTCAAGTGCGCTAGCAACAAATTCCTTAATCATGGACTTCTTACAGTATAGCTGTCACTTGTTTTCAGTGCCTATCAAGTGAAAACTTGAGCTGTTCTCCTTTCTTTCCACTGACATACATTCTGTAAATAACAGAGAGGATTGTAGATTTATAGACCAAGCAAGAAATATAAATCTAATTGGGCATGGTAAATGTACATTGAGAAATTGTACAACACAAACATGGCCCCACACTATACGTACACAAATTACAGTCATGAAAATTTAAATGTATACTTAAGACATAACCCATTTTCTCCACATGGAAAAGTGCCATTGTGCGGAGAAGATGAAAACCATTTTTGAATAGATTTATGAAACTACCCCTGGGAACTACTAGCCAACAGTGCCATTCAACTTTTTCTTTATCTGAATGTTACAGTAATGAATGTACTGTGGATGCCTCTTGGTTTGTAAGTCAGTATCATATGTTAAACATCCAAGATGCTTTATTGCAATCATTAGTGATTTCTCATAGGTGAAACAGTAACTTAGGCCTGAGAGAAGTAAGAAAGCCCAGCGGGGCCAATCAGGGTCAACCGACTGCCATGTGATCCTCCACCATTGGTGTCATTTGGGATGCGGTACGGAGGGTTGTGGGCCACTACTTTTCACATGAGTTGCTCCACTGTTGGCACCATGAGGCTGAGTGCACCCCATTCTAATCCTCCCACCAGTGGAAAATCCGTGGCAGCACCAGGGATCAAACCCGAATCCTCTGCGTATGAGCCAGACATGCTGACAACTGAGCTGCACAGGCGAACAGATTGAGGTGGGAAACAACAAACAAAACTGAAGGGAGGTAACCACTCATTTCCAGCATGTTAGGCCTCTCTCTCTCTCTCTCTCTCTGTCTCTCTCTCTCTCTCTGTCCCTCCCTCCCTCCCTCTCATGTGTACTTTGCATATTCATGCATGCATGCCCACACACACAACACACACACACACACACAAACACACACATATATATTCAGAATCACACAAATGTATACTGACCATTAATACTTTAGAGATGGCACCAGAGCACAGCTCGGGCCACTTCACTCCATTCAAAAGGCTGCACCCAGGTATAGCTGAGGACATAATTTCTCAACACACGAGCCACCTTTCACTTGAAAATTGGACTCATTTTGTATAAGAACAAAGTACAAATGTCTTCCTGCCTTCTGCTGTCAGTTTCTACAATTATTTTGAAAGGAACAGTAGCAAATACTGTTGTGAATGGCTGAACCAATATGTGATCGCATTGACATAATTTTGTGCATGTACTCATTAGGCTTCACAGTTCACTGTAATCTTATTACAAATATGTCCCATTTGTTGAGTGAGCAAGTAATTTTGGAAGCTCAAGACAAAGAAATTGCTAAATAACTCACCTGACACTTTTTTAATTTTGGAAGGATAATCATGCTGTCATCATTATTTTAAAAAATTGTAATCTGTCAAAGAACTAAAGTAGATATGAAAAATAAATCTTGAACCTTGGTGCTTTTTTAGCGTGTGCTACTCTTGAAGGTATTTCAATACATATATTCCAGTAATGCTTTAAATTATGGTGTTTATGGCCAGTCTTCTTGTCCCAATATTCCACTAAGTGGCCAGTCTTCAAATTGTCAATGAGTGGTTGCTGATGCAGTTAGGTGTGTGGGGATTGTGAAAACTGGGAAAGGGATGGAGATGTTTGGGACAACAAGGGAGTAGAGAAGTATTGAGAGCAGGAGAGGAGTTAACAGGTTGCTCTAATGGCAATGGCAAAACTGGGATTAATTGTAAAATGACCACAAAAAAATACTGACAGATATAGGGGACTGGGTATTATACTGTCAGTACATAGGAGAATTTGGATGGAAGATAGCAGGGTAGCAAGAATGAAGGCAATGGAGTAAGGAGGGTCCAGCTGAGGGAAAGAATGATAGGTTACTGAATGCACTGCAATATACTGTGTGATATTCATCAATCAGTTGCAAGTGAGTGGTTACCTACAGCTAATTTTTGTATGTTGTTTTCATTGTGAAATTTCAGTTATTATACATTTTGCCTATCAGACAAATATCTTAGCTTTTATATGAATCTTTCAGCTGCAGCTCACGCATTATTTTGAGTAATTTCTGTATCAATACTTGAAATAATTTTTTCCTTCTCTAACACTCTCTCTCTAAAACTTTAATTTTCTTGTTCTATCTTCATTTGTTAGTTATTTTGATGTGCCCACATTTGTCTGTTTGATGTTAGACCTTTGGTAGGGAAACTGTGTGATTTACTTCTGTTATAGTGATGTATGTACCTCTCTCTCTTTAACAGCTTTTTCTTGTTTGTTTTAAATATTTAGTTATATTTAATATTAATACATTCATGTAGTTCCATATTACATGTTGTCTTCCTATCAGGTTTCATATTAAGTTCTTTGGTGTGTACTGTTATCTAGCTGAAGTCCTTGATTATGTTATCGACCTTCCTCGGCAGAGAGCTGATAATGGTTTACGCAAAATTAAAGTAAATATTTGAAATCTTCTGAAAATTTGTCTTGAAGCAACAATATGTTGATCATCCTCATAGATACAAAAATAAATAAATATATGTTGTCAATATGTATATGAGGATAGTTTACTGCTGATAGAAGAGATGTTGAGCAGCAGATGGCTACAGAGGATGATTACTTATTAAGTTTTTGTACAAAGCTATATTTCAGATAAATAAAGCACATTCCCCCCCACCGTACGCACACACACACACACACACACACACACACACACACACACACACACACAAACACAAAAATAGTACATAAAATTCTATATCAGTATCCTATTTTACTTTTTCTTATATGTCATGCCTATATTAACACCATTTATGTTATTGTCACAGGAAACGGAGTGCCAGCAACATAATTGAGCAGTAAGTATTTGAGACACTGCAAAATAACTCCATTAAAGAAGTATTTATTAATTGAATGGGCTTAATTGTCCATTGTAGGATAGTACATAGGAAATTAATAATAAAATAAATAATAATAATAATAATAATTATTATTATTATTATTATTGTTCAACATCAAATAATCAAATACAATCCCTAGAAATAATACACTTTCATGGCCTTGTACAGGTTATTCTTCTGAATATGTCTGTTTACCAATTATAAACTAAACTATATTACAACAATACACTTAGCATTTTAATGAATTTTATACTTGTTAATATACAGATAACAGTGTTGCAATAAAAAGAATTTTTTTTTCATTAGATCATCTGTGAATTATTTAAAAGCATGAGCCTGACATACTTACACAGCAATTTTCATAAAGATAATGAACACATCTAGGGAATAAAATGGATTTTCAATTAAAATTCTTTTTAGGTGGTCTTTTAATTTGCTAATAAGAATGGCTTTGAGACTTTTTGGTAGGGCATTGGCTAGCTTCAGCCCAGCATGAAGCGCATTCCCACCCTCACCCCCATCTTCTGGATAATGCTGTTGTGGGATATTAATTTTTGTCTTGTATTATACTGGTGTAGGTCACAGTTTAAGTTTGGGTTTATTGTACTTTTAATGTGCATAAACCTATAATGGTAAGAACACCAAACTTTGAAGACATGTTTGAACATCATTCTCTGGGCACCACACACAATTCTGATAGTTTTTTTCTGGTGTATTAATAACATGGTTAAGTTAGTATGTGTTGTTGTACAGTATGTTTCTACTGCTGGCATAAATTTTATGAGAATAATGAGTGATAAGCAGGTTTTAGCACATACATATCCTTACAACATTTGCTAATCACGTTTATGGCAGATATGTTTTTATATAGCTTACAACCCAACCAAATGTTTGTTGCACTTGAGGCTGATGCCCAAGAATTGTCTCCATTTTTCCTTTTTTATGATTTCATTTCCTGTGGATAATTTCATGACAAATTCTGTTTGTTTCCTAGTGTTAAATTCCAGTATTCCAGTCTTTGAAGCACTTACATCTAGATGGCTTTTATTGAAATACTTGCCTTTCTCATTGGTAACACTGTTGCACAGCACTGACAGACTGTCATAGGTTTTGTTTCACAATTGTTGTATTGTCTCGATACAATAATTTTATTTACTTTTTTTTGGGGGGGGGGGGGGGATTATAGTGGGAGCCCCCTGCAGAAATATTGAACTAAGCTGTCTCTATAGTCATCCGTATTTGTGAAAGTATTGCCAGTGCAGGATTTTGTGGATGAACTGACCTACTGATTATGTCTCATTAAAGTTAGATGGGATTCATGTCAGGCAATCTGGATGGCCAGAATTTTCTTTAAACCAGGCATGAACAATTGTGGTCTGGTGACATGGCACATTGTCATCCACAAAAATTCCATCATTGTTTGAGGATATTCCATGAATGGCTGCAAATGGTCTCCAAATAGTCAAACATAACCATTTCTAGTCAGTGATTGGTTCATTTGGATCAAAGGTCCCAGTCTATTCCATGTAAAAATAGACCACACGATTATGGAGCCACCATCAGTTCTGCACTACACTCACATCCATTGCTCATCTGCTGCCATCATCCATTGACATCAGATTTTGTTGCATTGTCCTAACGGATGCAGTTGTCGTACATCCCACATTGATTTCTGCCATTATTTCACACAGTGCTGCTTGTCTGTTAGCACTGACAGCTCTAAGCAAACACAGCTACTCTTGGTCAATAAGTGAACGCCATCAGCCACTGTTTTGTCTGTGATGAGAGGAAATGCCTGAAATTTGGTATTCTTGCCACACTCTTAACAGTGTGGATCTTGGAATATTGAATTCCCTAATGATTTCTGAAACTTAATGTCCCATGCGTCTAGTTACAACTACCATTCTGCATTCAAAGTCTCTTACTTCCTGTAGTGCAGCCACATCATGTCAGACACTTTTTCATATGAATCACCTGTGTGCAGATGACAGCTCCGCCAATACACTGCTCTTTTATATATTGTGTATATGATACTATCACATACTGCTATTCCATTACTTTTGTCACCTCAGTGTATAACATTACTGTAAATCAAGAAAAGAAGGGGTCCCACTTCATGTCTGATGTCAATAACCTTGTGTTTTGAAAGACCCAGTGTTTGTTTTAAGCAACACAGATTGCTTTCTGGTGCTCATATATGATCTTATTTAGTCATAGCCAGTTCCTGTAATACCCAAGTTCCGTACGTTGTCAAGTTATAATGTGAGTTTGACACAGTCAAATGCTTTTTCAAGATCAACGAACATTCCAGTAACATACTCCTTGTTTTCCATGGCAGTTATTTTTCCATCTATTAACTGTGCTGCAGCTACTGAAGTTGACTTGTTTTTCACAAAGCCATTCTGATTTTCAAATATTAGAATGAGTTGACTCAGGAGTATCATTAGTCTAATATAAACAACTATCTCAATGACCATAGAAAATGCAGGTAAGATTAAGATGGATTGATAGCTTTTGATTTTAGCTTTATCAACTTTTGTGTAAATTGTGATTACCTGTGCTATCTTTAGCTTATCTGGGAAATTACCTGATGCAATTACATCATTTACTGCTGTGGCTACAGCATCAGAGATGTTGTCTATGCACCTTTTTAATGTTCTGATAGACAATCCATCCTAACCTGCAAGTTTTGAATCTTTTAGTGACGTAACTATGTATTTTATGTCCTTGCTGTTTGTTCTGGCCAAGTATATGCTTTGTTTAACTGGAATGTGCTTATATCTATACTGGAGATTGTGGAAATGGTCATTGATGGATTTTCCAATAGAAGAAAAGTACTCATTAAAAAGATTTGCAGTCTGATATTGGCATTTGATGATACTCCCTTTATAGTTGATGGTAAGATCACTGTTTAATTTGTCCTTGCAATCCCTAAAGCTATTTATAACATTCTAAACAGCTACATCAGTGTTACGTAAGTGGCTATGTATTTACTTGTAATTTATAACACCAGATCTATGTAATAATCATGATAGTTCTTAAATGCTAAGTCTATGATTGTTGCCATTCTTTACCATTACACATTGAAAAAATCCAAGCTTTTATCTTGCTCATTTCACTTCATGATTTATCCAGTTATTTTTCGCTTTTTTTTTTTTTTTTTTTTTTTTTTTTTTTTTTTTTTTTTTTTTTTTTTTTTGTAGCCATTTACCAGCAAGGTTATGAGACATTCAAGCAATAATAAAAGTCTGCTGCAAATTTGCTGAAAGTAATTAAGTTTTTTAACATCGTTGTAAGCTCATTAGTATACTGTTGAGATTTTCGACATTTGTCATCAGGGGTTGTTCTTTTTGTCACATATTTTCTCTTTTTCCTTCTGACAGAGATTTTCAGCTTCTATCAGCACCTGAGCAGCATGTTAGTTGTAATGTTATCAGTGCATGATTTGCTGCTGTCGACCTCTCTAGTGGGCTCGTTTATCAGAAAAGTTAATTTAAATTGATCTGGTGTAGCATTAATTTTATCAGATGAAGTCATTAGACAGCCAGTCAATGTTAATATCTCCAGTTAGCATGGTGTTTTATTGCCATATTTACTGTCTATGTCAACAAGCTAGTAATTAAGAACTACTCCCTGCAGGTTCGGGGGTAGGAATAGGCCTGTGGTATCCCTGCCTGTTGTAAGAGGCAACTAAAAGGAGTCTCACACATTTTGGCCTTTATGTGATAATTCCCTGTAGGGTTTGACCTCCATATTTCAAAGTTCTTCTGAAGAGTGAGCCAATTGGGGAAGGGCGTCTTACGTGCTGCATTGTGTCCATTGTGCATTGAGATCTTTAGCCCGCTTTCTTGTCATTGCATTGCAATCCCACTCACTCTCCATGTCTTGGGCAAAGGTACATTCCCGGGTGCTGTTTCCGCCATCCACTATGCTGTGTTGCTTTCTGCGCCGACGATGACCATGGACTACTTGTCACCTGGTATCCAGCATGGTAGCCACTCTGTTGTGGTGGGGCCGCCATGTACCCTATTGGTTGTAGCCCCCTGACAACACAGGGATTGCTCTGCTGATGCCTGCACCATTAACTCCCCATGTATGCCAAGGAGTAGATGCCTGTCTCCCTGAGGCATCGGGATTCCCGGCAATGGCCATACTGCCAGGTGGCCCTTGCTGAGGCTGGGTGGTGCCCGTGGGGAGGACCCTTGGTTGGAGTGGGTGACATCAGGGCGGATGACCCTGCTACTAGTATATACGAGAGCTGATGGGGAATCCTGTGTCCATGAAGCCTCAGTTCTTTGTATAGCATTTAGAGGACAAGTTTGGGGAGGTGGAGGGCTTGTCCAAAATGCGCTCTAGGTCAGTTTTGATAAAAACAGCATCCTCTGCCCAGTCATGAAGGTTACTTGCTTGTGACAAGTTGGGGGATGTTTCAGTTACGATCATGCCCCATAAGAGTTTAAATATGGCCCAGGTTATTATATTCCATAGGGACCTTCTTTTGCAGTCTGACGATGAACTGCGTGCCAACCTACAATGATAGGGTGTTCACTTTGTCCGGCGCGTCCATCGGGGTCCCAGGGATAATCAGGTTGCCACCGGTGCCTTCATCTTGGCCTTATAGGGTGACACATTACCCAAGAAGGTCAAGGTGTTGGTCTACTGCTATGACCTCAAGCCCTATATCCCTCCCCTGATGCGGTGCTTTAAGTGCTGGAAGTTCGGCCATATGTCTTCCCACTGTACTTCCAGCCTCACATGTTGAGATTGTGGACGCCCATCACATCCCAATACTCCATGTGCCCCTCCTCCCATCTGTGTCAACTGCAGAGAACATCATTCACTGTGCTTGGCAGACTGCAGCATCTTACAGAAAGAGCGGAAAATCGTGGAATATGAGACCCTGGACCGACTGACCTACACTGAGGCTAAGCAGAAGTTTGAATGCCTCCATCCTGTTTGCATGACTATCTCTTACACCGCTGATACCACTGTTCTAGCCCCATCAGCTCCACCTCCAACAGTCATCTCTCAGAGCCGGAAGACTACACCTGCCCACTTGATTGTGTGGGGCACTACCCTCCCTGTTACTCCTGTGACACCTACTTCAGGAGCAACACCCCCCCCCCCCCCCCAATGCATCAGGGGCATCTGTCCCCACTTCTAAGCCTCTAAGCCAGAGAAGTGTCCAACTTCTTCAACTTCTCTCGCTCAGAAGGGGTCCCTTGTGTCCCTCCCTTCCCAGGTTTCCACCAGTGGGAAGGATGATGCCCGCCAGCCCGCCAGAGGCATAAGTGCCCACAAGCAGCTGGTCATAGGGCTTCATGATCATCCTCAGTCCCGGAGACTGAATCAGTGAAGCCCTCCCAGCCAGTGAAACCCAAGGAGCAGCAAGAAAAGCCAAGAGGAAGACCTCAAAGACCAAGGAACTTGTGGTGGCACCCACCGCACCGCAGCCTATGAGTTCTGCGTCTGAGGATGAGGTGGGGATTCTGGTGTCCGCTGAGGACCTAGATCTCGCCGGACCCTCAGACACCATGGAAGTCGCTCTCACATGTACTCAGTCGGTGGCAGCAGGTCACCCTGAGGTGTAACCAGCCTCCTTGAGCACTTCATGCCTTTCCAGGCTAATAATGACATCATCCTCCAGTGAAATTGCGGCGGTTTTTTCTGCCACTTGGCTGAATCAAGACAGATTCTAAGCTCAACACCTGCTCTCTGTATTGTCCTCCAAGAAACCTGGTTCCCAGCAATGCGGACCCCTGCCCTTCGTGGCTATCGTGGGTTTTATACAAACTGGACTCACTGTAACAGGGTGTCAGGTGGCATATGTCTGTATGTCCTTACCTCTGTATATTCTGAATCAGTGCCTCTTCATACAACTTTAGAAGCTGTTGGTGTGAGGGTAAGAACGACCTTGGATATTACCGTCTGTGATGTCTAACTTCCTCTGGATGGTGAAGTACCTCTTAATTAATTGGCTGCTCTGATCTCCCAACTCCCCCTCCATTCCTACTTTTGGGGGACATCAATGCCCATAACCCTTTGTGGGGTGGCGCCGTGATTTCTGGCCGGGGTAGAGATGTCGAGAATCTTCTTTCTCAGCTCGACCTCTGCCTCTTAAATACAGGAGACCCCACACACTTCACCATGGTTCATGGCACATTTTGCAGCCCAGGACTTTCACCATCCATCCACTGGAGGGTTCATGACAAGTTGTGTGGGAGTGACCACTTTCCACTCTTCTTGTCACTACCCAAGTGTCACACTTCTGGATGTCTGCTGCAATGGGCCCTTAATAAGGCTGATTGGCTGGCTTTCACATCTGCTGTCACTGTTGACACTCCTGCACATGGCACTATTAATGGGGTGGTCGGTGGGTCACTGTGTCGATCTTATCGGCTGCAGAACGCACGGTTCCTCTTTCTTCCGGGTGCCCTCAGCGTAAACTGTGCCTTGGTGGTCACCAGAAATCACTGAGGCCATCAAAGAGTGTAAGCGGGCCCTCCAACAACATAAGCGGCGTGCATCATTGGAGACTCTCATTCTTTTTAAGAAGCTGTGTGCTCGTGCCCACCACCTGATACAAAGACGGAAGCAAGAGTGTTGGGAAAGATATGTTTCCTCCATTGGTTCTCGTACCCCTGCCTCCCAGGTGTGGACTCGGATTCGTCACCTTGATGGTTAACCAACCCCACTGGGGGTTCCTGGGATTTCAGTAAATGGGGCAGTGTGCACTGACTCAGGTGAAATCGCCGAGCATTTTGCTCAGAGTTCTGCATCTGCAAACTATCAACTGGCTTCTCATTCCTTGAAAGAGCAGGCAGAATGACAGCATTTGTCTTTTAGATCGTGCCTCCTTGAGGTGTACAATGCTTCTTTTACTGAGTGGGAATTCCTCAGTCTCCTTGCCCATTGCCCTGACACAGCTCCAGGCCCTGACCGAATTCACTCCCAATTTCTCAAACATCTGTCTGTGGCCTCACTGCATCTTGAATCGCATCTGGATCAAGGGAGTGATCCTATACCAGTGGAAAGACAGCATCATCGTCCCACTGTTGAAACCTGGGAAGAACCCTGCAGCTTTGGACAGCTACCGCCCCATTAGCCTCACCAATGTTCTCTGCAAATTACTCGAATGAATGGTGAGCCGGAGATTGTGTTGGCTCCTAGAGTCTCGGGGCCTTCTGGCTCCCTCCCAGGGTGGTTTCTGCTTAGGCCACTCAACAACAGATAATTTGGTGTGCCTTGAGTCTGCTGGCTGAACAGCTTTTTCCAGGTGCCAACATCTGGTAGCCATCTTTTATGATTTACGGAGGGCCTACAACACGACCTGGTGCCACCACATTCTTGCCACGTTGCATGAGTGGGGCCTCCACGGCTCGCTCCCAGTTTATACAGGGTGATTCAAAAATGCATGTAAATATTTTAAGGGTGTATTTGTGAGGTAAATATAAGACAAAAATGTTCTATAAATGTTTTTCCATAAACGTTTAATTCCAGAGTTATCGTTAAATACGAAAGTCATGTCCGTATCAAAACGACGGCAGTGCAAGCAGCAGGATGCCATATTCTGGTACGTAATTCACATACGTATCTCCCAACAGTTGATTCGAAACTGCATGAATAGTGTTTGTTTTTGTTTGCACGTGATGTTTACTCCTACTGTACGGAAGATGGCGCTGATGTTGTTGGTAACGGAAAAGTACGTCCTGTCGTTCATTCATCGTTGGAAGGCCAAAGGTTTCGTGCACGTGATGTACTCAAACAGTGAGTATGCTGATATGCACCTTGTGTATGGTGCAGCAGATGGAAATGCACTTGCAGCAAGACGAAGGTACAGTGAGCTGTTTCCAGGAAGACGGTTACCAAGTCATCAGACGTTTGTATCTGTGGACAGACGTATGCGGGAGTATGGCATTCGTCCTGGGCCGCATTCAGGTCGACCACTTGAGCATGCAGTGAACGTCGAGGAACATGTTTTGGACCTGGTAGACCAAGATCCATCTATCAGTACGAGACAAATTGGTGCAGCTGTACAACTTCCACAATCCACTGTATGGCGGCTGCTTCGGAGACAACAGTTGCATCCATTTCACCTGCAAAAAGTGCACGAATTGACACCTGAAGACTATCCTCGCCGTCAGCAATTCTGCCAGTGGTTACAAGAGCGTCATTTGAATGATCCAATGTTCATTCGGCGGATATTATTCACAGATGAGGCCATGTTTACTCGTGCGGGTGTAATCAATTCGCATAATATGCACCAGTGGGCTGTCGAGAATCCTGGCGCGAGAATTGTGCGTGGATATCAACATCAATTCTCCATAAACATTTGGTGTGGTATTGTGGGGAATTACTTACTCGGACCTCATGTTCTGCCTCCAAGGCTGAATGGGCACGCGTACTGCGAATTTGTGGAGGGAGAATTGCCTGGATTGTTACAGGATGTCCCTCTTGCAACACGAGCCACCATGTGGTTTATGCACGATGGTGCTCCCGCCCATTACAGCCGCAACGTAAGGGCGTACCTCAATTCTGCGTATCCACATCGATGGATAGGTCGCGGAGGACCAATTGCTTGGCCAGCCAGATCACCTGACCTGAACCCTTTAGACTTTTATTTATGGGGCCGACTAAAGACATTGGTGTATTCTTCTGCAGTACCGAACAGAGAAGTGCTACAACAAAGAATTGAAGGTGGTTGTGAAATTATTCGTGGAGAGTTGAACGGACTGTGTAATGTGCAGAGATCATTGATGCGACGAGCACGGGTCTGTCTGCAAGTTCAGGGACAGCATTTTGAACATGCATTGCATTAAGATTTGTGCAAATACAGTACAGTACAGTACAGTCTGTAAAATGCTTCAATTTTCCTTAGTTATTGTGCATTGCTGTAGTTCAATCAACAGGACCTAAATTAATACAGTGTTCGCGAGGAATTGTTTCAGTTTGTTACGTCACGTTTATTTATCAGTTTGCGTTGTTAGTCCAAATGCACTGTAATTAAACTGTGAACTCTGGGAATTAAATACCTTACGTTGTATTGAATGTATTATCCTGTTTTGTTCATAACTCTGTAATAAGCCAAGTATGGAAAAAATTGTATAGAACATTTTTGTCTTATATTTACCTCACAAATACACCCTTGAAATATTTACATGCATTTTTGAATCACCCTGTATATGGAACTTTCACTCCCTCCGTACCTTCCGTGTTCAAGTCGGAGGCTCCTTTAGCTCCTCCCATATCCAAGAGAATGGGGTCCTACAGGGCTCTGTATTGAGCGTTCCACAGTTTTTAGTCACTATAAATGGCCTAACAGCAGCTGTAGGGCCGTCAGTGTTGCCCTCACTGTAGTTCCTCAACCATTGGTGTTGCTGAGCTCTGACTATAGGGAGTTATTCGGACTGCACAGTCAATGGGCTCTCACCCGAGGGGTTCACTACTCTGCTGACAAGGCCTGCATTTTTCTTTCAGTCAGCAATGGATAATGTGTCCTGACCCTGCACATTTCCTTGATGGCCATCCACTATGGATAGTCAAAACATATCGCTTTTTAGGATTGGTTTTAGACGCCCAGCTAACATGGCTCCCCCACATTCGTTAGCTTAAGCAAAAGTGGTGGTGGCATCTTAACGCCCTCTGCTGCCTGAGCAACACCACTTGGGGGCAGATCACTCTATGTTGCTGCAGCTCTACAGAGCCCTAGTTCAGTCACGACTTGATTATGGCAGTTTAGCATATGGTTTGTCATTCCCCTCAGCATTGTCACTGCCCTCGAACAAGTCCAGTGGCCAGTCTACAAGTGGAGGCTGGAGCCCCTCCATTGCAAATCAGGTGCCGCTAACTATGAGCGCACATCCATAGTTCGCCTCAGCATCCGAATTACAACCTTTTATTCCTGAACACAGTGATTCCTCTCCCAGAACGGCAACCTCAGTCAGGGATTATGATCGCTGTATGTGTCTGCTCCTATTGTCTGAACTTGAGTCCTTTCCTTTACAGCATCTCGTGTGGGTCCATAAACTTTCGCCTCCATGGTGTATTCCTCAGCTAAAGCTATGGCTGGACCTATCGCGTTTCCATAAGGATTCCATTCCTCCTGAGGCACTCTGCAGTCACTTCCTATTGATGCTTGACGTGTCCCCAGGTTCTGAAGTCATCTATCCTGTTGGCTTGTTGGTTGATGGCCATGTAGGCTTTGCCTATGCTCACTTGGCACATATCGAGCAGCACTCCTTGCCGGATGGCTGCAGTGTCTTCACTGCCAAACTGGTGGCCATCTCTCGTGCCCTTGAGCGTATTCGTTCCTGCCCCAGTGTGTCCTACCTCGTCTGCAATGATTCATTGAGTGGTTTACAGGCCATTGATCAGTACTACCCAAGCCATCCTCTGGTAGCAACTATTCAGGAATCGGTTTATATCCTTGAACGGTCTGGTCATTCAGTTATGCCCAATAAACTCCGCACCATCAAGGAGAGCACACATGATTGGAAGTCTTCTCTGCGGGCTTCTCGCAGGGACTCTATGGTCCTCTGCCACCTTTGCATTGGCCACACTTGGCTGTCTGCTGTCTGACAGTGGTCCACATTTTGTTGGATTGTCCACATATAGCTGTTCTGCGACAGAATTTTAGTCTTCCTGATGCACTTCTTTCAATTTTAGGAGATGATGCCTCCATGGCTAACTTGGTTTTACATTTTCTACATGACACTGGTATTTATTCTTTGGTTTAAGTTTAAGTTCCTGTCTCTTGTCTCCCTGTGCTTTCTACCCTTACATTTAGGTTAGAGCTTTTAATGTGTTGCAGAGTGGCTGTCTCATCCTTTTTTATCCTCATGATCGACCAGCCTAGGACATCTGCTCTCCTGTTTCAAGCTCTTCTGCCTGTTTCTTGCGTGTCTGTGCTTTTCTTGTCTTCTGTTGTCCCCTGTGTGTTCAGTCTTGTGTCTTTTTTTTTTTTCTTCTTCTTCTTCTGTCCATTCAGAATTACTGTGGTGTGTACTGTTTGTTTTCCATTTTATCCCATGGACTTGGTTCAATAGAATGAGGGTCTGATGACTATGCAGTTTGGTCCCTTTAAAAATCAATCCAACCAACCAATTAAGAACTTCAAAGAAATTATCTAGGCTCCCACTTGGAGGTTTGTTATAAACATACGATAATGTAGTTCTTTGTCCTCCTCTTGTAGTTAACTGCTGCTAGTTTTATTACACCCTCTATGTAAAAAGTACTTGCATCTGTTACATTATATTTATTATCTCTCCCTGCAAAGATTGCTAGCCCACCATCACATTTCTTGTTTCTGCTGATGCTGATTAAGTGTTTAAGGAGACCAAATAGTGAGGGTCAGCAGTCTCCTATTCAGCCCCCTCTCCCCAGGACAGAAACAGTAAGTAAATTCTGTGTGAAAGTATGAGAACATGTTCTAAATGTTTGTGCAGCATGTATCCTAAGCAAAACATGGGAACCTGCCCAGTATTCACATAGTGGGATATGGGAAACTGCCTAAAAACCACAGCCAGACTGTCCAGCACACTGATCAATTGTCGTTAATCTGCTGGGCAGATTTGATCTGGGGCCAGGATACCTCCCTGTCCCAGAAGCAGTTGCCTTAGTAATTGTGGCTATCTGGGTGGGTTTTCTGGCAAAGGCAAAGCAAAAGGTTGAATACTCTATTTAGCTTATCTGGGTACCAGTGATCACTTATAACTAAAATATCAGGCTTATCAATGCCTGCAGTTGTGTCCAAGACTTTGAAAGTTCTCTTCAAGTATTTTAGTCTAAGTTTAGACTTCTGGACACTGATTGGATGTGTCACTCTAGCAGATTGCTCAGCATACCTTTCAAGTTTCCCTTATTTCAATTTTGATGATTCCTGCATGCATTTTGAATCTGGACATAGTTTATGATGTTAGTTGCTACAAGATTATTCATTCTCTCTTCAGATTTTTCTGAATTTGGTGTGACTGTGGTCTTTTTGTTTGCTGCAGAGTGGTTTGACTTAAGTTTCCCACTGTTATTATTGATATTAAGTGTGCTGGCTCTGAGCACTATGGAACTTAACATCTGAGGTCATCAGTCCCCTAGAACTTAGAACTACTTAAACCTAACTAACCTAAGGACATCACACACATCCATGCCCGAGGCAGGATTCGAACCTGCGGCTGTAGCAGTTGCGCGGTTCCGCACTTAAGCACCTAGAACCGCTCGGCCTCCACAGCCAGCATTAAGTGTGCTGCACTAAGTTGCATTGTCCATATGTTTTACACAGTTTTTGTACTTGGGTAACAAGTTTTTCTTAGGTAGAAATTGGGATTTGTCAACTGTAACCCAATCACTGGGAATGATGTTTAGTTTTTAAATTAATTTTAGTTTACATAATACAATGTGCAATTTTATCCACAAGTTTTGGTAAGCAGTGGCTGTGTCAAGCTTTTTTCACAAAATTTGAAAAAATAATTTTGCCAACCAAAAAGTACACTTGATTTTATTCTTCCTATGGTACAAAGAAAAGTAGTGCTGAATAAATATATCTGCTTACCATGCCACACAGATCAAGACATACGTGCAATATTTACAAAATTTCATATCTTATGACAGATAATAAGAATGAAAACAATGAGAATGATGGGACATCACAAAAATTAGAGAGGAAAGTCATTCTGGGCATTAGGTTGGGTAAACACACAGCAGAAGAGGAAATGTGGGAATTGTAAGCAACATAATTTTGAAACCAGAAAAGCTATGGCATCTATGTTTGTAGAAAACAAACAAACAATGGGAAGTCCAGGATGGAACAAGGACTTCGAAGGAAGGACTTTGCTCAAAAGCTTCAGTATTCCTAGTATTCTTTTCATTGTACATGTCTGCATCTCAACAACTCTTTATTGTGAGATGTAGGAAAAAAGTTCAATATTTGAAAGTTTGAGGTTGTTGCAAAATATAATTTTATACCAAGACTCTTGCCACTTCTGATCTTTTGAAAGTAAAGCCAATGTACAGGGAAATGAAAAGAAATAAATCTTTTAGTAAGCTACTAACATCTCCATCTATATTCAAGATATCACCACAGGTGAAGCTAAAATTTTCATAAAGAAACAAGAAAGATTAAAACTTACATGTTGAAGAAAAGGAATTTGAACGCTGAATGTTTGAGTGAGAAAAAACATCAGTTTTTAGCAGTAGAAACACAGTGGAACCACTGAAGATACTGATATCAGCCGTGCTGGATATTGGTGGAACAGAAGAAAACATGAAGCAAAATGGAAACTTGAACAAGGCCAAAGCTACGCTGTATAATTTGATAAAAATAAAATAGAATACACAGCACTGTGCTACAGTAGCTGAGATCATGATATTTGATGAAAGAGCTTTAGCAAGTCATAGAAAAATAAGAAAACTGGAAAAGGATTTACCAGGTGCTCATGATAGGGTAGGAAACATACACTCCTGGAAATGGAAAAAAGAACACATTGACACCGGTGTGTGAGACCCACCATACTTGCTCCGGACACTGCGAGAGGGCTGTACAAGCAATGATCACACGCACGGCACAGCGGACACACCAGGAACCGCGGTGTTGGCTGTCGAATGGTGCTAGCTGCGCAGCATTTGTGCACCGCCGCCGTCAGTGTCAGCCAGTTTACCGTGGCATATGGAGCTCCATCGTAGTCTTTAACACTGGTAGCATGCCGTGACAGCGTGGACGTGAACCGTATGTGCAGTTGACGGACTTTGAGCGAGGGCGTATAGTGGGCATGCGGGAGGCCGGGTGGGCGTACCGCCGAATTGCTCAACACGTGGGGCGTGAGGTCTCCACAGTACATCGATGTTGTTGCCAGTGGTCGGCGGAAGGTGCACGTGCCCGTCGACCTGGGACCGGACCGCAGCGACGCACGGATGCACGCCAAGACCGTAGGATCCTACGCAGTGCCGTAGGGGACCGCACCGCCACTTCCCAGCAAATTAGGGACACTGTTGCTCCTGGGGTATCGGCGAGGACCATTCGCAACCGTCTCCATGAAGCTGGGCTACGGTCCCGCACACCGTTAGACCGTCTTCCGCTCACGCCCCAACATCGTGCAGCCCGCCTCCAGTGGTGTCGCGACAGGCTTGAATGGAGGGACGAATGGAGACGTGTTGTCTTCAGCGATGAGAATCGCTTCTGCCTTGGTGCCAATGATGGTCGTATGCGTGTTTGGCGCCGTGCAGGTGAGCGCCACAATCAGGACTGCATACAACCGAGGCACACAGGGCCAACACCCGCCATCATGGTGTGGGGAGCGATCTCCTACACTGGCCGTACACCACTGGTGATCATCGAGGGGACACTGAATAGTGCACGGTACATCCAAACCATCATCGAACCCATCGTTCTACCATTCCTAGACCGGCAAGGGAACTTGCTGTTCCAACAGGACAATGCACGTCCGCATGTATCCCGTGCCACCCAACGTGCTCTAGAAGGTGTAAGTCAACTACCCTGGCCAGCAAGATCTCCGGATCTGTCCCCCATTGAGCATGTTTGGGACTGGATGAAGCGTCGTCTCACGCGGTCTGCACGTCCAGCACGAACGCTGGTCCAACTGAGGCGCCAGGTGGAAATGGCATGGCAAGCCGTTCCACAGGACTACATCCAGCATCTCTACGATCGTCTCCATGGGAGAATAGCAGCCTGCATTGCTGCGAAAGGTGGATATACACTGTACTAGTGCCGACATTGTGCATGCTCTGTTGCCTGTGTCTATGTGCCTGTGGTTCTGTCAGTGTGATCATGTGATGTATCTGACCCCAGGAATGTGTCAATAAAGTTTCCCCTTCCTGGGACAATGAATTCACGGTGTTCTTATTTCAATTTCCAGGAGTGTATAATAACAACAAAAGACAACAAGAAGTGCATAACAGAAAGCGAAGACATACTTTGTCCACTTGCAGCAGTTATTGCTATTTACTGGAGGAAATAGAGCAGTGAACAGCAACAGCAGATGTCCTTCATGTACCAGCAGTTCTTCCAACTGAAATGAGAAATGCCACCTAGTAGATTAGTAAAGATAAAGTTGGAGTACATTACAGCCTCTTTGTTAAGGTACTGAAACTTACTGTAGATGAAACAGCTGTTTACCCAGTATCTTCACAAAATGTCTGCAGAAAGGCAACATACCGTCAAATGAGAACAAGGGCAAACTACTTGTATGTCGTATGAAGAGTATAATTTATGATACATGAAATTACTACACCGTTAGCTTGCTATCTGCCCTCTACAAACTTTTCACAAAGATCCTTGTGAAGCACATGACAGATGTCTGGTATAGACCTCAGCCATCAGAACTAGTAAAATTCTGATGAACATTCATCACAAGAGGCCACTCCATCCTCTATGGAAAGATATCAGCTAAAAAAGTGGCTATGAAATGCCACTATGTCTATCTTTGCTGACTTTGAAAATATACTGGATTCAGTCAGCCATGCAGCAATCAGAAAGTCCTAAAAGAACATTATTTGATGAAAGGATAAAGAAATTTGTGCCATGATATGACAGATGTTTGAATTTTGGTGGTGACTATATGGAGAAGTAATGTCAATGTGTCTAAAGACCAAGAGGGAGGAAACATACACAAGGAATATAACCAGACCAGTGGTATAAGAATGTCATATGAGCCGCTGTTTCAAAAAATTATGCAGTTTGAAGAGGCTACATATCACTAGAGACTGAAATAGCTACATATTATTATTACTATTGTTATTATTATCAATATTATTATTATCATCATCATTATTATACATTAATTTTTCTTTACATTCCACTGAGAAGTGCAACTCGAAAAGAATATGCCTCTCTGCAGTCTTATTATTTGCATCATACCTCTATCGTTCATACATGAGTAGAGTATATGGTTCCAAATGTTGCAGAGGTCTATGCAAATCAGTCTAATCTTGTGTACATCAGAAAGTTCCTCATCCAAAACTGCAAATCTTATATCTTCATCTGTGAATATTAATACTGTAAGCTACTGCAACTCATTCAGTATGCTGGATCTCTGGGGATAGGCTTGGGCCTAGCTTAAATTTTCATCTGAAGTCAGTCTTTGTAATTTAAATACCATAGACTAATAACATAGAGAACAATCATGAACACATTTTAATATAACAAAGCCTATCATGTTCTTGGCACATTTCATAAGTTACAACTTTCTCATCTATATAAATAAAAATGTAAATGTTTGTTTGTTCAAGATCTTGAATCTTCGAAAATTTGTCATTTATTTCTTTGAAATTTTGACAACAACATTGCATGCAAAGATTCACATGTTTCTATATTTGTGTTTTTAAGATATATGTATGATATGAATATGAATATGTTAATATTATAAAAAGGATATATTGCTACTCACCATTTTTATATCTTCAAATTGAACACATTTTTCGGACAACACAACACACATATAAGTCACTGAGTAAGTTGACCCGTGAACAAGTCGGCATGCGATTAAACACTGAGTCTCAGTCCAGCGGCCAGCCAGCCTGGCTGGCAGACAGCGCCGCACGTAGAGGACGTGCGTAATTGCGCGGCGGCACTTTGAATAATCGGCGAGTCACAACATTTTTCCCCCCCTTTGAAATTGTTGCACTGGTCTTGATGGAGGTGTCCTGGAGATGGCTAACGTCCATAGGCGTTGTTTGACTCGCCGTAAAGTCTCGAGGAGGAGGCTTCCCGTACGGACGGAAATGTCCCCGATGATAACGGGTCGAGATGACAGGAGACGTAGGGGTCGAATCTGCTGGGGCGTCCTGCACCAATCTGCCCGTTGTGGCAAGTCCAGTTGATATGACAGGAGACATGGGCGATGTGTCGGCGTCTGTTGGAGGAGGAGGCGAGTAGATGTACTCTGACAGAGGACGGTCCTCCGGTTCCTGGTGGCATCCGTTCTGGTGCTGGCATCGCGATGACGGTGAGAGGGCTGCATTGTGAGTATTGAGAGATGCCAAGATCCCGAGTATCTGGTAGAGCCAAAGGTGGTGTGGCGGCATTCGGAACAGGCATTGCTGGCACCCGAGGCCGAAGCTGGTCCGAATGACGCACTGCAACACCCGCGTCCGTCTGGATTTCATACAGGCGTCTGCCCCGGTGTCGTAAGATGCGGCCCGGGCTCCATTTTGGCCGCCTGCCATATCCCCGTACCCAGACGAGGTCGTCGGCGGTGAACCGGCCAAGTGAAGGCACCCGCGGCCGCGAGGTGGGAGGCCGCAGAAGATGAAGTAGCGTGCGGGGCTGTCGGCCATGTAAGAGCTCAGCCGGGCTGTGATCGCCCATGGGGGTGAAACGGTAAGACGCCAGGAACTGGAGAAGTGCGTCATCAGCAGCAGAAGAAGTCAGAAGTTTCCGCATCTGAGCCTTAAATGTGCGGACCAGTCGTTCAGCCTCACCGTTGGATTGTGGATGGAACGGCGGGGCCGTGACATGCGTAACGCCGTGACGAGCACAAAAATCCGCAAAGTCGGAAGAGGCAAATTGCGGACCATTATCAGTAACAAGAGTAGAGGGGAGGCCTTCCAAAGAAAAAATGCGGGCGAGAGCACTGGTGGTTGCCGCGGTGGTAGGTGACGTGCAACGGACAATGAAAGAAAGTTAGAATAGGCGTCAATTACGAGGAGCCAATAAGTACCCATAAAGGGTCCCGCAAAGTCAGCATGAATGTGCTCCCAGGGCTTCTCAGGCGAAGGCCGCGGTGACAAAGATGACTTCGGGGCAGCGGCCTGTGACGCACAAGGGCCGCAGGCAGCGACCATGTGTGCGATGTCAGAGTCGATGCCAGGCCAGTACACATGACGGCGTGCCAGAGATTTTGTGCGAGACACACCCCAGTGCCCCTGGTGAAGGAGGCGCAAGACCGAAGCACGCAAAGATGCAGGTACCACTACACGCGGCGAAGCATTGTCAGTGGAGAGGAGGATAACACCATCCCTAGCCGTGAGGCGGTAGCGCAAAGTGTAGTAGTTCCGCAACGGATCAGAAGTCTTAGCCGACGGGCGATCTGGCCAACCCTTCTGAATACAGCGTAAAACCCGGGAGAGGGTAGGGTCAGAACCCGTAGCAGCCGCCAGTCTGTCCCCAGTGATGGGGAACCCGTCCACAACCCGCTGCTCGGCAACATCCAGGTGGAAACACAAAAGTTCGTCCCTATCGAATGCCTGATCAGGACCCATGGGAAGGCAAGACAAAGCATCAGCATTCGCATGTTGAGCCGTTGGCTGGAAATGAATCTCATAATTGAAACGGGACAAGTAAAGAGCCCAACGCTGGAGGCGGTGTGCAGCCTTGTCGGGAAGTGACGTTGATGGCTGAAACAAGGAAACAAGCGGTTTGTGATCCGTAACAAGATGAAATTTTGAGCCATAAAGAAAAACACCAAACTTATGAAGAGCATAAATGATGGCGAAAGCTTCTTTCTCAATTTGAGAATACTTTTGTTGGGCATCCGTGAGCGTTTTGGAGGCATAAGCGATGGGTTGTTCCGAACCGTCAGAAAAACGGTGCGCAAGGACTGCACCGACCCCGTATTGAGAGGCGTCTGTGGCAAGAACAAGATGTTGGCCAGATCGATAAGTAGCCAGGCACGGGGCCTGTTTCAGCATAGTCTTTAATTTCCGGAAAGCCGCGTCACATGACGCGGACCAGTGAAAAGGCACGTTTTTATGCAACAGGCGATGCAACGGCTGAGCCACCGACGCCGCAGATGGTAAAAACTTGTGATAGTATGCTATTTTCCCCAAGAAAGCCTGCAGTTCCTTAACAGATGTAGGGCGAGGAAGGGCATCGATCACAGCAACAGTGTGTTGAAGCGGACGAATACCATCCCGAGAGAGTTGAAACCCCAAGTACGTGATAGATGCCTGAAAGAATTGTGATTTCTGAAGATTACACTTAAGACCGGCAGTCTGTAAGACATTAAAAAGTGTGCAGAGATTTTGGAGATGTTCTTCAGTGGTGGAGCCAGTGACAACAATGTCGTCCATGTAATTGATACACCCCGGGACAGGGAGCAATAATTGTTCCAAGAATCGCTGAAAAAGAGCAGGGGCGCTAGCAACCCCGAATGGCAAGCGTTGGTATTGATAGAGGCCGAAAGGCGTGTTAAGGAACAGAAACTGCTGGGAAGTAGCGTCGAGAGGAAGTTGATGATAAGCTTCCGACAGGTCAATTTTAGAAAAATACTGTCCTCCAGCGAGTTTAGTGAACAGTTCTTCAGGACGGGGCATAGGGTAAGTGTCGATGAGGCATTGAGCATTTACAGCGGCTTTGAAATCGCCACAGAGACGAATATCACCATTGGGCTTAGCAACTACAACGACAGGAGAGGACCACTCACATGAAGTGACAGGAAGCAAGACCCCTGAAGCAGTGAGACGATCCAACTCCCGTTTTACCCGATCACGAAGGGCCACAGGAATGGGCCGAGCCCGAAAAAACTTAGGCTGAGCAGTGGGTTTGAGCATGATATGAGCTTCAAAGTCGTTTGCACGGCCTAACCCAGGAGAAAAAAGGGACGAAAATGTCGTCGACAAGGAATCCAGCTGAGCATAAGGAATAGCATCAGAGACAATATTGACAGAGTCATCTATGGAGAACCCAAAAACGCGAAAGGCATCGAAACCAAAAAGATTTTCTGCGGTGCTCTGGTCGACCACAAATATGGGAACAGTGCGAACGACGGATTTGTAAGATACCTCAGCATTAAACTGTCCCAAGAGAGAAATCTTCTGTTTATTGTACGTCCGTAATTGCCGAGTGACAGGGGACAGGAGTGGAGAACCCAGCTGAAGATACGTCTGAGAATTAATTATAGTGGCAGCAGAACCAGTATCCACTTGCATGCGAACATCTCGACCAAGGATTTGGACTGTGAGGAATAACTTCCCTGAAAGGGAAAAAGTGCAATTGACAGAGAACACAGAATCAGAATCAGCGTCATGTTCATGAACATCATGTATGCAGTCGGATTTACAAACGGAAGACACATGACCTTTCTTTTTGCAATTGTGACACACAGCCCAACGTTGGGGACAATCCTCGCGTGAATGTTTCGTAAAACACCGCGGACATGAAGGAAGTTGCCGGGGATTTTGCTGCAGTTTCTTAGTGGGTTGTTTACGGCTAGGCCGCGGCTGCGCGTGGGACCGTACTGCGGCCATGTCGGCCAGCGGGGACGCGCCGCACGCGTCGTCAACGGCGCACAGAGGTTGTATTTCCCCGACGTCACCCCACGCCTCTATTTGCGCGCCAGCGGCGCGAGAAATTTCAAAAGACTGCACAATGGAGAGAACTTCATCGAGAGTCGGATTCGCCAACTGAAGGGCACGTTGCCGAACTTCTTTGTCGGGCGCCGACCGGATAATAGCATTCCGTACCATGGAATCGGCATAGGATTCTTTGAGAACGTCAGTAACAAATTGACACTTTCGACTGAGGCCGTGAAGTTCAGCAGCCCAAGCGCGATAGGACTGATTTGGTTGCTTTTGACAACGATAAAAGGCAACACGAGAGGCTACCACATGCGTTTGCTTTTGAAAATAGACAGACAGAAGGGAGCACATTTCAGCAAAGGACAAAGAAGCAGGATCCTTCAAAGGAGCCAATTGCGACAACAACCGATACATTTGAGGTGAAATCCAGGAAAGGAACAGAGACTTACATGGTTGTTCGTCCTTGACATGAAATGCCAAGAAGTGCTGTCGAAGACGTTTTTCATAATCAGACCAGTCTTCCGCCATCTCGTCGTAAGGTGGAAAAGGAGGTACAGCCAACGACGAGAAACGCCCCGCATTTGACGCCGCGACGAAATCGCGAATCGCCGCTGTTAGAAGCGTTTGCTGTTCAAGGAGATTTTGCAATAGTTGCTCGACAGTAGCCATGGAACCCTGTGAGTCAACGGTGAAAAGGAAAAATCCACTACCTCGTCGCCAATTTTTATATCTTCAAATTTAACACATTTTTCGGACAACACAACACACATATAAGTCACTGAGTAAGTTGACCTGTGAACAAGTCGGCATGCGATTAAACACTGAGTCTCAGTCTAGCGGCTGCTGCTCAGCTGGCCGCTTAGGTGGCGCAGCTGCTGCCTGGCTGGCAGACAGCGCGGCACGTAGAGGACGTGCGTAATTGCGCGGCGGCACTTTGAATAATCGGCGAGTCACAACAACCATATAGTAGAAATGTTGAGTTACAGACAGGCATAACAAAATGACTGCTGAACAAGTAAGCTTTCAGCCAAAAGGCCTTTTTCTGAATTAGACAACATACACACACATATATTCATGCAAACACAACTCACACATACATCACTAACTGTCCCTGACTGTCAAGCCAGTCAAGCTGATGTTGCACATCACATGATGGGAGAAGCAATCTGGATGGTGAGGGCAAGAAGGAGGCTGGGTTGGAAAGGGAGAGGGATCCTGGATAGGGGTGGGGGATGGTAAAGTGCTGCTTGTGGGGTTAGGGTATGTCAGATGGGTGTGTTGGGGGGTTAGACGGAGGTTGGAGGGGGGGAGGGAGGGAAAAGGAGGGAAGTAAAAAGACTGTGGGTGCATTGTTGGGACTGACGAAGGCTGAGGCCAGGAGGGTTCCAGCAACATAGGATATATCACAAAGAGAGTCCACACCCACACAATTCAGAAAAGCTGTAGGAAGGATTCTGATGGCACGTACTGTGAAGCAGTCATTAAAATGAAGAATGTTGTATTGGGCAGCTTGCTTAGCAAATGGGTGGTCCAGCTTCTTCCAACCACAGTTTGTCAGTGCCTATTCATGCATACAGACAGCTTTTTCTTTGTCATGCTCATATAGATTGCAATGATTGCAACTTAGCTTGCAGATAACATGATTGGTTACACAGGTAACACTCCCTGTGATGGGATAGGTGATGGTTGTGACCGGGCAGGAGTAGGTTTATTAGAGAGATATGAGTCATGAGGAAGGGGTTGGGAGCAATAGTTGAGTAAGGATGGGTGAGTAAATTGTGCTGGTTTGGTGGACAGCGGACTATAATTGGGGAGGGGCGGGTGGGATAGTGGGTAGGACATTTCTCATTTCAGGACACAATGAGAGGCAGTGGAAGCCCTGGCGGAGAACGTGTTTCAGTTGCTTCAGACCTGGATGGTACTGAGACACAAGGGGAATGCTCCTCTGTGGCCGGACAGTGGAACTTCTCACATCTGTAGTGATGAGCAGCCCCTCTTGAAATATGCCAAGGGTCTCACTGAGAAATTTGCAGAACATAATTACCCTCCCAACCTTGTACAGAAACAGATCTACCGTGCCTTATCCCTCTAGTCACCCACCAACTCCCAAAGACCCACCATCCAGCCACATAGGAGCATTCCTTTCGTGACTCAATACCACCCAGGACTGGAGCAACTGAATCACATTCTCCACCAGTGTTTCCACTATCTCTCATCATGCCCTGAAATGAGGGATGTGCTACCCACTATCCTTCCTACCCCCCACACTGATATTCAACCACCCACCAAACCTGCACAATATCATCGTCCATCCATACTCAATCCTTGCTCTCTACCCCTCGCCTCATATCTCGTATTCCTGTAATAGACCTAGATGCAATTCCTGTTCCATACATACTCCCACCACCACCACCACTGGTCACAAGAATCACCTATCCCATCAGAGGCCACCTGTCCTCTGTCTAACCTCCCCACTGCACCTAGCTGCCCTACGCTCTCCCCACCTCATCCCTGTATCCTCCCACTTTACCATCCCTTACCCCTACCATACATGCCTCCCCCTATGCACCCCACCCTTCTCCTTACTGCCACCACTGAAATTGCTTTTCCCATCATGCACTTTTGCTCACAATCTGACCTCGGCAGCCAGAGACAGTGGTCAGGTATATGCGAGTTGTTTTTGTGTGAATGTGTGTTTGTGTATGTTGTCTAACTCAGAAGATGGCCTTTTGACCAAAAGCTCACTTGTTTTATCAGTCTCTTTGTAGTGACTATCTTGAACTCAATATCTATAAGCTGAGCTGCAATCTTGCCTTTTCATAATATTGTCATTATTCTATCCCAGATTTTCCATTGTTTGATAAATGAATATGTCACATATGAAGGAGAAATGTTATTACCAAAAACCTCTAAAAGTTCTTAAACAATTTATTTAATATTTTTAGGCAACACTTCAATGAACATTCGAACAGACAGAGGCTGTATATTTTTAATGTATATAACAGAATTATGAAAGGGTAGTTGCTACTCACCAAATAGCAGAGGTGCTGAGTCGCAGATAGGCAAAACGAAAAAAACTGTCACACTATAAGCATTTGGCCAACAAGGCCTTTGTCAAAAATAGACAACAGACACATACATACACACGCAAGCAAATGCAACTCACTCACACATGGCCACAGTCTCTGGCAGCTGAAGCCAGACTTGTATTCCATGCTGGATTTCCCATTGTTTAATATATTCAGTGTGAAGCAAAATTCATGCACTTGGGCTTCACAGTACAACTCCTCATATGCCAGTGATAAAAAAATGTCTGTCACAAAATTTCGTCTGGCGAGTACATCCGGCAGAAAAAGGACGTTAAAGAGTGGCAATATGGCCACACTGTAATCATGTGTATGGTAACTGCCTCTGTCAGCACACATTCCTTGTGCTGGACAGTTGGTGCAGTGGATAGAGTATTGGGTTAGCATGTAGCAGGTCAATGGTTTGATCCTGGGTTGAGGCCTATGTTTTTTATTTGGTAAATGAAGTGAACCATGGACCTTGCCATTGGTGGGGAGGCTTGCGTGTCTCAGCGATACAGATAGCCGTACCGTTGGTACAACCACAACGGAGGGGTATCTGTTGAGAGGCCAGACGAACGTGTGGTTCCTGAAGAGGGGCAGCAGCCTTTTCAGTAGTTGCAAGGGCAACAGTCTGGATGATTGACTGATCTGGCCTTGTAACAATAACCAAAACGGTCTTGCTGTGCTGGTACTGCGAACGGCTGAAAGCAAGGGGAAACTACGGCCGTAATTTTTCCCGAGGGCATGCAGCTTTACTGTATGATTAAATGATGATGGTGTCCTCTTGGGTAAAATATTCCGGAGGTAAAATAGTCCCCCATTCGGATCTCCGGGCGGGGACTACTCAAGAGCATGTCGTTATCAGGAGAAAGAAAACTGGCGTTCTACGGATCGGAGCGTGGAATGTCAGATCCCTTAATCGGGCAGGTAGGTTAGAAAATTTAAAAAGGGAAATGGATAGGTTAAAGTTAGATATAGTGGGAATTAGTGAAGTTCGGTGGCAGGAGGAACAAGACTTCTGGTCTGGTGACTACAGGGTTATAAACACAAAGTCAAATAGGGGTAATGCAGGAGTAGGTTTAATAATGAATAGGAAAATAGGAATGTGGGTAAGCTACTACAAACAGCATAGTGAATGCATTATTGTGGCCAAGATAGATACGAAGCCCATACCTACTACAGTAGTACAAGTTTATATGCCAACTAGCTCTGCAGATGAAGAAGAAATTGAAGAAATGTATGATGAAATAAAAGAAATTATTCAGATAGTGAAGGGAGACGAAAATTTAATAGTCATGGGTGACTGGAATTCTAGTGTAGGAAAAGGGAGAGAAGGAAACGTAGTAGGTGAATATGGATTGGGGCTAAGAAATCAAAGAGGAAGCCGCCTGGTAGAATTTTGCACAGAGCACAACTTAATCATAGCTAACACTTGGTTTAAGAATCATGATAGAAGGCTGTATACATGGAAGAACCCTGGAGATACTAAAAGGTATCAGATAGATTATATAATGGTAAGACAGAGATTTAGGAACCAGATTTTAAATTGTAAGACATTTCCAGGGGCAGATGTGGACTCTGACCACAATCTATTGGTTATGACCTGTAGATTAAAACTGAAGAAACTGCAAAAAGGTGGGAATTTAAGGAGATGGGACCTGGATAAACTGAAAGAACCAGAGGTTGTACAGAGTTTTAGGGAGAGCATAAGGGAACAATTGACAGGAATAGGGGAAAGAAATACAGTAGAAGAAGAATGGGTAGCTTTGAGGGATGAAATAGTGAAGGCAGCAGAGGATCAAATAGGTAAAAAGACGAGGGCTAGTAGAAATCCTTGGGTAACAGAAGAAATATTGAATTTAATTGATGAAAGGAGAAAATATAAAAATGCAGTAAATGAAGCAGGCAAAAAGGAATACAAACGTCTCAAAAAATAAGATCGACAGGAAGTGCAAAATGGCTAAGCAGGGACGGCTAGAGGACAAATGTAAGGATGTAGAGGCTTATCTCAATAGGGGTAAGATAGATACAGCCTACAGGAAAATTAAAGAGACCATTGGAGAAAAGTGAGCCACTTGTATGAATATCAAGAGCTCAGATGGAAACCCAGTTCTAAGCAAAGAAGGGAAAGCGGAAAGGTGGAAGGAGTATATAGAGGGTCTATGCAAGGGCGATGTACTTGAGGACAATATTATGGAACTGGAAGAGGATGTAGATGAAGATGAAATGGGAGATACGATACTGCGTGAAGAGTTTGACAGAGCGCTGGAAGACCTGAG